>NW_020175011.1:1454089-1490309 GCF_003031525.2 Neophocaena asiaeorientalis asiaeorientalis
TCTGATTCACTTTGTTGTACAGCAGAAACTAATACAACATTGTAAAGCAATTATACTCCAATTTAAAAAAATGGAACAAAATAAAAACAAGGAGCAGATGGAACAATATAAATCAAAGATCACTATGGT
Source organism: Neophocaena asiaeorientalis asiaeorientalis (assembly GCF_003031525.2). Classification (NCBI taxonomy): domain Eukaryota; kingdom Metazoa; phylum Chordata; class Mammalia; order Artiodactyla; family Phocoenidae; genus Neophocaena; species Neophocaena asiaeorientalis. The sequence goes on from NW_020175011.1 coordinate 1,454,219, forward strand.
AAATTAAAATTCACATATATCAATAAATGCATATGGACTAAAGAGCCAAATTAAAAGCCAGAGGTCGTCAGACTGGCTAAAAATAAACAAGACCAAAGTGTATGCTGTTGACAAGAAAGACACTTCAAATGTAAAGACACAGAAAATTTGAAAGTAAAAGAGTGGAAAATGAAAAAGGATATACTATGCAAATGCTAATAATTAAAATCTACCATTACTATATTTTATGACAAAAGTAGACTTCAATATAAAGAGTGTTACTGGGATAGAGAGGCATTTCATAACAATAAAAGGGTTAGGTGATCAAGAGAATATAATAATTTTAAATGCAACAGAACTAAAAAATAGTATATATGGATCCACAATTTTTGTTGAAGAATTTAACACATCTCTCAGGACAACTAGACAAAAATATTAAGAAAGACATGGAAGATATAACTCGATTTAACAGTTACAGGACACTACACCCAATAATAGAGTGCACATGAAAAATTCATCAAGATAGACTATTTTCTTGGCCATAAAATGTCTCAGTAGATTTCAAAAGTCAAAATCATACAGAGTATAGTCTCCAGCTGCAATAGTGTTAAATTAGAAATAAACAGCAATAAAATATTATAATAGAATTTTCCACAATGATGAAAATGTTCTGTATATGTACTGCCCAATAAGGTGGTCACTATCCATGTGTGACTTGACATTGAAATTTGGCTAGAGTGACTTAGCAACTGAATTTTTTATCTTAATTCATTCAATTAATTTAAATTTAAATATCCATATATGACCAGTAGCTACTGTATTGGATAGTACAAATCTAGAAAATTTTCAAATATTTGGAAATTATACAACACATTTCTGATAACAAATGGGTTTTTAAAAATCATCAAAATAAACTGGAAAATATTTTGAACAGAAATATAGTGAAACACACAATTTCAAATTTTATGGAACACAGGTAAAGCAGTTCTTAGAGGAAACTTCATAGTTTTAAATGTCTATATTAAGAAAGAGTACAAATGTAAGATCAATGACCCAAGCTTCTACTTTAAGAAGCTAAAAAAGGTGGAGGATTAATCCAAAGCACATAAGTAAAAGAAAATAAAAACTAGAGCAAAATCAAGGAAATATAAAGCAAACAATAGCAGAGAAATCAAGAAATGTAGAATTTTTGAAAAGATCAATAAGTGATAAACATCGAGCATGAAAAAAAAAAAACACATGTCAACAATGAAGGAAACAGCAAAATTACAGATCCTCCAGACATTAAATGATAATAAGAGAATATTATGAACAGCTTCATACTAGTAATTTGATAACTCAAATGATATAAACATATTCCTTGAAAAGCATAATTGACACAACAAAAAAGAAAATCCTAGATCCATTAAAGAAATTGAACTCGTCAATTAAAAATTTTTCTACAAAAACCCCAGTCTTTATGAATATAAATGCAAAAATCCTTAACAAAATATTAGCATATTGAATACAGATATATATATATATATGTATATATATATATATATATATATAGAGAGAGAGAGAGAGAGAGAGAGAATATAAAACATACATATATATGTATAAAAAGAATAATCCATCCTGACATGGTGGAGTTTATCCCAGGAGTGTAAGATTGTTCAAGCCTTGGAGAATCAATGTAATTAACCACATTAACAGATTAAAGGGAAAAAAATAATATGATTCTGTTAATGAATTCAGAAAATCATTTAACAAAATTCAGCACTATTTCACATCACAAAAAATATCTTAAACTCAGAATCAATGTAAATTTCCTAACCTAATAAAAGTCATCCATGAATAACCTATTACTAATATCAGTGAATTTTAAATGCTTTCCTCCTAAGACTGGGAACAAGATAAGAATGTTCATTGTCACTACTTATCTTTTATCACAGATTTACTAGAGGTCCTACCCAGCACAGTAAGACCACTAAAAAAATGAAAAGCATGAAGTTTATAAAGGCAGAAGTCTTTTTTCCTAGATAGAATAATTTTGTACATAGAATATACTGAAGTATGTACAAAGACTAGAACTAATAAGTAAAATTTAACAAAGGTACAGAATACAAAGTCAATATATAAGATCAAATGTTTTTTCTATATACTGGCAATGAACAACTGAAAACTTAAAAGAAGACACCATCTTATAACAGCACCCAAAAACATAAAACACTTAAGGATCAGTTTAACAAAAGATAAATGAACTATATGTCAATAAAAATTTTTTTAAAAATTTTAAGGTACACAATACTTTTATACTGCAAACTAAACATCATTGCTAAGAGAAATTAAAGACATAAATGGGAAAATATACCATGTTCATGAATTGGAAGACTCAGTGTGTTACTATTGGAATTCTACACAAACACCCTAGTGTCAGTGCTATCCCAGCCAAAATAACAGCAGACTGTGTGTAGAAATTGACAAGTTGATTCTAAAACTTTAGAGAAAAAACGAAGGATTAGAATAGTCAAAGCAAGTTTGAAAAAGAAAAAACAAATTTGGAGGACTTAACCTCACTTCAGTACTCCCTTTTAAGCTACATTAGTCAAAATAGTATGATATTGGTAAAAGATAGAAAATAGATTCTTGGGATTAAACAGAGAGTTCAGATAATAACCCACACCTATATAGTAAAATGATTTTTCAACAAGGGCACCTAAGAAATTCATAGAGAAAAGAAAAGTATCATTAAAAAAAAATGATGGAGGTACAACTGGATATCCATATACAGGTACAACAGGATATCCATATACATACACCTTGGATATATTGCAGGTTTGGTTCCAGACCACTGCAATAAAGTGAATATCCCAATACTGCAGTAAAGCAAGTCACACAAATTTTTTGGCTTCCTAGTGCCTATGATAGTTATGCTTATACTAGACTGTAGTCTATTACGTGTGAAATAGCATCATGTTTTATAAAACAATGCACATACCCTAATTAAAAAATATTGCTAAAAATAATGCTGACCAGCATCTGAAACTTAAGGGAGATTTTTGTTTGTGTAGGTCTTGCCCCAATGTTGATAGCTGTTAACTGACCAGGGTAGTGGTTGCTGAAGGCTGGGGTGGCCATGGCAAAATAAGACAACCATGAAGTTTGTCATATAGACTGACTCTTCCTGTCATGAATAATTTCTCTGCAGCATGCAATGCCGTTTGTTAGCATTTTACCCACAGTAGAACTTCTTTCAAAATTGGAGTCGATCCTCTCAGGCCCTGCTGCTGTTTATCAACTAAGTTTATGTCATATTCTAAATCTTTTGTTGTCATTTCAACCATCTTCGTATCTTCACCAGGAGTATTGATGGATTTCACCTCAAGAAAGCACTTTCATTGCTCATCCATAAGAAAGCAACTCCTAATCCATTAAAGTATTATCATGAGATTGCAGCAATTCAGTCACATCTTCAGGCTCCACTTCTAATTTTAGTTCTCTCGCTATTTCTACCACATCAGCAGTTAATTCCTCCAGTGAAGTCTTGAGCCCCTCCAAGTCATCCATGAGGGTTGAAGTCAAATTACTCCAAATGCCTGTGAATGTTGATATTTTGACTTCTTCCTATGAATAACAAATGTTCTTAGTGGCGTCTAGAATTGTGAATCCTTTCCAGAAGTATTTTAATTTACTTTGCCTGTCACTATCTATGGCAATGATAACCTTACAAAATGTATTTCTTAAATAATAAGACTTGAAAGTCTAAATTACTCCTTGATCCATGGGCTCTAGAATGGATGTTGTGTTAGCAGGCATGAAAACAACATGAATCTTGTTGTACATCTCCATTTGAGCTCTTGGGTGACAAGGTGCATTGTCAATGAGCGGTAGTACTTTGAAAGGAATCATTTTTCTGAGCAGGAGGTCTCAATAGTGGGTTTAAAATATCCAGTAAACTATGTTGTAAGTAGATGTGCTATCATCCAGGCCTTTTTGTTCCATTTCTAGAGTACAGGCAGAGTAGATTCAATGTAGTTCTGAAGGGCCCTAGGATTTTCAGAATGGTAAATAAGCATTGGCTTCAGTTTAAAGTCACCAGCTGTGTTAGTCCCTAACAAGAGAGTCAGGCTGTTCTTTGAAGCGCTGAAGCCAGGCATTGACTTCTCCTCTCTAGCTATGAAAGTCCTAGATGGCATCTTCTTCCAACACAAGGCTGTTTTGTCTACATTGAAAATCTGCTGTTTAGTGTAGCACCCTCTCTTAGCCAGACCTTCTGGATAACCCGCTGCAGCTGCTACATCAGCACTTGCTGCTTCACCTTGTACTTTTATGTGTGGAGACGGCTTCTTTCCTTAAACCTTATGAACCACCCTCTGCTCACTTTAAACTTTTCTTCTGCAGCTTTCTTACCTCTCTCAGCCTTCATAGAACTCAAGACAGTTAGGGCTTTGCTCTGGATTAGGCTTTGGCTTAAGAGTATGCTCTGGCTTGTTTGATCTTCTATCCAGACCACTAAAACTTTCTCGTAACAGCAATAAGACTGTTTTGCTTTCTTGTCATTTGTGTGTTCAGTGGAGTAACGCTTTTAATTTCTTCAGTAACTTTTCCTTTGCATTCACAAGTTAGCTAAGTGTTTGGTGCAAGAGGCCTAGCTTTTGGCCTATCTCAGCTTTTGGCTTGCCTTCCTCACTAAGCTTAATCATTTCTAGCTTTTGATTTAAACTGAGAGACATGCTCCTTTTGCTTGAACACTTAGAGGCCATGGCACAGTTATTCGCTGGCCTAATTTCAATACTGTTGTGTCTCAGGGAATAGGGAGACCCGAGGAGAGGGAGAGAGACGGGAACAGCCGATCAGTTGACCAGTCACAACACACACAGCATTTATCAATTAAGTTCACTGTCTTATATGAGCATGGTTTGTGGTGCCCCCAAACAATTACAATTGTAACATCAAAGATCACTGATCACAGATCACCGTAATAACTATAACAATAAGAAAAAGCTTGAAATATCATGAGAATTACCAAAATGGGACACAGAGACACGAGGCAAGCAAATATCCAGTAAACTACGTTGAAAATATGGCACTGATAGATTTGCTCGATGCAGGGTTACCACAAACATTCAATTTGTTAAAAAAAAAAATGCAATATCTTCAAGCGTAATAAAGTGAAGCACAATAAAATGAGGTACATCTATAACAAATTACCAATATATGCAACAAACTGAATGAATCCTAAAAATATTGTGCTTAATAAATGCAACCAGACACAAAAGAGTGTATACTGTATTATTCCATTTATATGAAGTCCTTTCCACAATATTAGATACCAGATCAAGGGGCTGCTTCTAGGGCCAGGCATTGACTGTTTGCAGGCACAAAGAGACTTCTTAAGGCAAAAAGATGTTCTGTATCTTGATGGGGGCGGGGGTAGTATTTGTACACTTGTCAAAAATGATCAAAGGTGTATTAAAACCTGTGTATTTCAGTGAGCGTAAGTTAAGCTTAAATAAACTTTTCCAACAAATACTGAAGCTGTGTTTGCAAAAGCAGGCTTAAGTTTCTCAAAAAGTTCAAAACTTTTAATTGTAAGGGTACTACAAATTCAGTATTTAGTATCTTCTACTATATATATTTTATTTTTCTTATTATATATATTTTCTCACCAAGCCTTATCTAAGTGCTTCAGAAGACTCTGCTGTTTGTTTCAAGGTGCTATGCAAATATTGTACTTTTCCACATGTGCCACAATATGAAAGTGCTGGGAAGCACCAGTCTACCTGGAGTTGAAGCAGGGAGGATGGATGGAGAGAGAGACAGGTTTGGGAAGCAGGATGCAGAAAACTGGAAAGGATGTCTATGTCATAGTGTTATCATAAGGGTTAAAATGAAATGGAGTCTCTGAAAGTAAAATGAGATCATGCCTCTAATGTTTTTAGATTCCAAAGCAGATGCTCGATAAATATTATTTCCTCTCCCCGCTTGGGCACTGTTATTTGGGGGAGGTGTAGATTTTGTCTCTCTCTATGGAAACCTACAGGTTGTACTTGAGGAGACTTATTTTTTCATATCTTTGTTTCCTATAGTAAAGGTTGGAATAGTCAAGGGATCCAGTTTTGGCTTCTCTTCAGAAATGAGCTAATTTATAAAAAAAGGAAGATTCTGAGTCTTCATAGTTATGGCCTTAATCTGTATGCAAATCAGGGATTCAGAATTCATTAATTGATCTTTGTGCCAACTGCCCTTTGAGCTGTGGAAAGGGCAGTGTTCCTACAAAATTAAATGCTTTGTCGTAATTAAGATGACAGTAGGGAGCTTTTCAGAAATATAAAAAGACTTTTTTTTCTAGACAATAGGCAAATACTTAATTTGAAATGCCAAAGTTAGAAATTCATTTACTTACTGAGATAACACGTGTTCAAGAAGAATTTTTTTCAAGTTTCTTCAAACAGTCCTTATGACTTAATCTCTCAAATTAATTTAGAACGAGTATGTCACCTTTTGATGAAAAAGTCTTTCAAAGCAGTTTTAAGCCAGGAAAATCTAAATCAAGGGTTATTTTTAAAACTGTACTACTGATTTAGACTTTGGGTATTTATCAAGACAATCCCCTGGGTGTTGTTTCATGCTTTGAACAGGAGGCCTGGAAAGCTCGAGTGTAGGTGTTTGTTTTGTTTGTTTTTTCTTGTGATGTGTTCTCTAATTCTCCAACCTTTGACATTAATGATCTTAAAAAAAATTGGAAGACAAATTTGGAGCACTCACGATAAATCACAGCAAACACATTTCCGCAGTTCACTTTCACAGCCCTCCTTCTTATTTTTCAGATGGCGGAGTCAGGGAGCAAAGGCAGGGTAGTTAATTTATCTACTTACCCAGGGTCCCCAGCTGATAGAAGACTGAGCTGGGGTTAAGTCTCCCGCCCTCTCTATTGCCCCGTGGTTTCCGACATCCCACTCCGCCCCTGTGCGCCCTGTACTCGGGGAGGGAATCTGAAGGAGAGGCCACCATGATAACAGAACCCACCCCTACGCCCCTGAAAGCCTTCTTTAGGAGCTTGTGCCAGGCAGGGAGACTTCAGAACACTGTGGCTGAAGGCACGGGCTCCCAGCAGGGCTCTCCTGGGTCGTCTCTCTCCCACCCCCCAACATAGCACCCCGGGGATGTTTGGTTTTTGCTACCTGTGTGCGCTTAAGGGGACTTCTGATCCAGGACGCCTGCTCCCCTGGACCCGCTATGCCACTCACAGCGCCACACCCTCCCCAAGGTGACACTAGCGTCAGACAACCACTTGTTTCCCTGCCTGCCAAGGAGTGTGAAGAGGACACTCAGCCACTTGGGTGTAAACATGAGCGCGGCTCACGCAGCACAAGCGGTGCCCTTGAGGAAAGGCATGCACTCAGCACTCTTTGCGAAGCCGTGAAACGCCCCGCCTTTTAGTCCCTCCTCAAGAGCCTTCTGGAACGATTTCTATTTTAATTAGTTTAAATCATTTTTCTGATAAGCTAGGTCTAATGTCTCAGTGAACTCAGGAATTAGTGAACTTGGTTAACTTTTGAGAAAGACAAGAGACCAACAGATTTTGCTTTTTAACCTTGGGGTTGAGAGTGTGTCGACCATTTAAAAAATTAGTCCCAGGCAAAGCTCACATCTTCCCTAAACTGTAGCTCTTCATCTACCCCTGATCATTGGTTTTACAAAATAGAAAATAGGGATGAGGAAGCAACTTCCCTCACTGGGCAACATTACCGACATTGAGACTACTTATCTACACTTTTCCAATAGCTTAATATTTATTTGCAGTTATCTGAGACTTAGTGATGAAAGCCTCTAGGACACCCTGGACTTGTGAGTCACCATTTATTAAGTACCAAGCACTTTACATACATTTCCTTAATGATTACACTATAATATAGATATCATTTTCCCATTTTACCAATAAGGAAAGCAAGACTCAGAGAGGTTAAACAATAATGAAGGCAACAGTGATGAGAGTTAACATTCAGTAAGAACCCACTAGGTAACAAGTACGGTGCAAAGTGCTCTGTGTATACTTTATAAACATCATTGCTCTCATTTCCTCTTTACAACAACCCGACAAGTTTGCTACTGTGATTATGTCTGTTTCACAGATGGGAAAGAGAGGTTAGAGAGGACAAGGAACTTGCCCAAGGTCATATAATTGGTCAGTGGCAGGGCCAGGCCTGGAACATGGGTCAGATTGACACCAAAGTCCCTACTAAACGACTCCACTCAACAGGCCTCCATCTCTGGAGTTCTAACTCCAACCCAAGTCTGCCTAACTCCAAAGCAGATAGACTTTCCACTGCCATGTTTCCTAGCAATACATATCAATCACAGGGAGTTACACAGATGCTTTGAACAGTGCAACTAATTCCACTCAAACTGTCCTTTAATAATCCCATTTGGACAGTGCCTTTCAGGGTTAGGAGCACACACTTGAAGTTGGTCAGACCCATTCCTACACTGTCTCTTATTGGCTGAGTGACCCTGTAGATGTTACTCAACCTCTCTGAGCCTCCACTCCTGACTCCTGGAATGGGAAAATAATAATACCCACCTTGGAATATTGTTGTAGGAATTACATGAGAAAGTGTTGGGAAAATCATAGAATTTGGTAAATGATTACACACAATCGCTACTATTATATTACTCTACATATCCAGTAAAGAGAAAATATACCCAAAAGTATGTTTAGGAACAAAATATCACCCATGTTTTCCACCATAATTTTGCCATTATCTAACTGGGTGACCTTGAATATGTTACATAAATTCTCTTGACTTCGGTTTATTCATGAATAGGAACAAAGAGTGAGGTGATTTTTAAGTTATCTTCAAAGACTAATACTTGATAATTCTATGAATATATATGAAACAACTGCTTTGTAATTTTTAAATGACTATAAATGGTCTGCATTATTATCACCAAAATCCCTTTCCTTATCATGAGAAAGGGAAGAGTGGAACTGACATCTATTGGCAGGCACTGCACTAACTTTTCTACGAGTATAATTCCATTTCTCCCTCACATTCCTCCCAAGGAGTTGCTGTTTCATTTCTTTTAAAAAAAAACACCTTTTAAAAATATACATTTTATTCATTTAAACACATATATATTGGCATAGGTAGAAAAAAGTCAGTACAGATGAAATTAGTATTTTAAGTGAGTTTTTAAAACTATTTTTCTCTTTTTTTAATTGAAGTTTAGTTGATTTACGATGTTGTGTTAGTTTCAGGTGTACAGCAAAGTGATTTGGTTATTTTATATATATATATACAAAAAAAACCAAACACAGTGAAAGTGAGAGAAATTCCATCAGGGGCTGTGATGCAACCTGGACTGACCACATCTAGACCCACAGCTGGATGAGACATAAGGCTGGACACCCTTGGAGCAGAGAGGATTGGTGAGGTTGGGTGAGCAAATGCAGACCCGTTAAAGTAATACTGCGTGGTACCCTTTCCATGGATCCCAAATCTCCAGGTTCAAGGGAATCTTCCTACAGCTAAAACATGCATGGGAAACTCAGAGGATGGTCCACCGTGTGATCAGGAAAGGTTTCTAAAATGCACCGCGTTTTTCGTCGCCTGGTGCTCGGGTCCGCCGTTCCAGCCACTATACTAACAATCTCCCCACTTGGGAGAATCAGCACCTTTAACCTCCTGTTTCGTACAGTGTGCAATTTGTCCGGAGGATGAACGGGAAGAAGGGGAACCAAGGAGACACTAGCTCTAGGTGTTGGGACAGGCACATGTCACTCTAATTTCCCATCAGCAAGAAGAATTAACCAAAGGCTCAGCCTGCCCCCCGGAACCAGAATAGGGCCTGAAGCAATCCTGCGGTTTTGCGGCCAGCTCACAAAAAAGCGAGTTGAAAACTGGAGCTCAGGGGCACCGCAATTCACAAACCTGCAGAGCTATAAATGATAACTATCGTCCAAAAATATACTGAGGTAAGGTAACGAAGAGGATCTGAAAGCAAGGCAGAACTGCAGGAAACAGTTTTCAAGCGGTAGATTGGACTCGCCTTTATAGCACATAAAAAGCAGCAGAACTTCGACAACGATGCAGTTGGCCAAAAAGGGCGAATGCATTTTTTCCTGAATATACTCAGGAAAAAACGCATACGCCCTTTTTGGCCAACGAAGCAAGGGGGCAAAGCGAATCAGCAGTACAAAGAGGTCTCACTTCCCATCGGTCAAAAATGCCATCCTAAAAAAGTGTAAAAACCAGAAAAGCAGGACAGGCCATGGAGAAAAGGGAGCCTTGTTACGCTGATGGGTGGGATGTAAATTGCCAACGGCCACTCTGGAGAAGTGTATGTTGTTTCCTGAAACATCTAGAAAACAGAGCTACAGAGCATACGGCATTTCCACTCATGGGCGAATATCTTGAGAACACTAAAAATCGACAGGACACAGGCACCCAAAAGTTTAGGACTGCCCTGTTTACAAGAAGCTCGACTTCGGTACACCTTAAATATCCCAGGAAAGAGAAAAATGGATAAAGAAGTTGTGGTACATATGTACAATGGAATATCACTCAGCCATGAAATCAATGTCATAAGGCCAGTAGCAGCATAATGAGTGGATTTAGGTATGATGATTCGAATTGGAAAAAGTCACACACAAAAAAACGTATCATAAGGTATCACTTATAGAGGGAATGTTAAAATCGCTACACATGAACTGAATTACAAAACAGAACAGAGTCACACATTTAGAAAACACTTATAGCTGCTAAAGGAGAAAGGTGGTGTGGTGTGGTGAGTAAACCAGGAGTTTGAAATTCGCACAGATACTGTTCCATAAACAAAATAAGTAATCGACAGGACCTACTGTATAGCTCAAAGAACTGGACTCAGTACACTGTTGTCACCGGAAAAGAATATATAAGACTGGTAAGAATCTGTAAAAGAATTTATTGATGTCTCTCTTTAAATGAGTCAAGTGGATAGATGTAGAGCAGCAAGAAACACGGTATTGAAAATCAGATATACCCCATTATAAAATCAAATAACAGGAACAAAAGAAAGACTGTGAGAGAGAGAGAGAGATTCTTACAAAATTTGTTCAGGGGCTGTTAGGCAACCTGTACTGGCCACATCTACACACACAGCTGGATGAGACCTCAGGTGCTACACACATGGGTCTGAGAGGCTTGGTGAGGATGGGACAGCAAATGCAGCACTTTTAGAGTAATACTGCCTGGCTCCCATTCCATGGGTCCCATATCTCAAGGTGCAGGGGAAGCTTCCTACAGCTAAAACATGCATGGCACATCCAGTGGATGGTACACCGTCTGTTCGGGAAGAGTTTGGAAAAGTCACCTCATCTCCACTTCTCCTGGTGTTCGGGTTTCCCAGCTCCTTTCCTTACAGTCTCCCCACTTTCGGAAGGCAGCACACTCAACAGCCGGTTTTGCACAGCTTGGAATTTTCCGTGTGAAGAAGGGGAATGGGGGGATGGAATGAGACACAAGCCCTAGATGTTTGGACAGGCATATGCCACTCTAGTTTCCTAATCCGGAAGAAGAATTTCCCTATCCTTCAGGTGCCCCAGTAACCGGAATGGGTCTGTAGAAATCCTGCCCCTTTGTGGCTGCTTCCCTAAACTACAAGTTGAAAACTGATGCTCAGGGACACTGCAATTCACAAACACGCAGGGTTGTAATTGACACCTCTAATGGAGTCATTTGTTCAGCCAAGTATTCGTAAAGGCCTTGTAAGCAAGGCAGAATTGCAGGAAAGGGATTTCAAGAGGTAGTTTGCACTCGCCATTGAAGCACATGCAAAGCTGCTGAACATCGCCAATGATGCAGTTTGCCAAAAAGGCTGTACGCATTATTCCTTAATATATTCAGGAAAAACCCTTACTCCCTTTTCGGCCAACAAAACAGGCGGGCAATGTAAATTAATACTACAAAGAGGTGTCACTTCGCACCAGTCAGAATGGCCAACCTCGCAAAGTGTAAATGCTGAAACACAGGACAGGGCGTGGAGAAAAGGGAACCCTGACAAGCTGATGGTGGGAACATAAATTGCTAACAGTCACTGTGGAGAAGTGGGTGGTGATTCCTTAAAAATCTTAAAAACAGAGCTTCAGAGCATATGGCGCTCCCACTCCTGGGCCTGTATCTTGGAAAAAACGTAAATTGACAGGACCCAGGCACTCCAAAATTTATGCAGCCCTGTTTACAAGAGCATCTACTTGGAAGCTACATAAACGTCCTTGGAAGGAAGACTGGATAAAGAAATTATGGTAGATATGTACAATGGAATATTACTCAGCCATGAAATGAATGAAATAAGGCCATTTGCAGCCGCTCGGAAGGACCTAGGTACATTCATACTAAGTTTCATAAATCAGACAATGATAAATATCATATATTACTTATCGGTGGAATCTAACAATTGATACAAAGGTACTATCCCACAACACAGAAACAGAGTCCCAGACTTAGAACACAAACTTATGGTTACCAAACTGGAAAGCTGTGTTGGAGGCATAAATCATGAGATTGGAGTTAGTATATACATATTTACAGAGAGAAAACTTGTAATCAACATGGACCTGCTGTAGAGCACTTGGAACTCTTCTCAACACCCTGTAGTAACCTCAATGGGAAAATAATTCTAAAAAGAATATATAGTCATCTCTGTATAATTGAATCATGTTGGTGTATATCAAAAACGAACACAACATGGTAAATCAACTACACTCCATTATAAATTTAAAATTGAATTACAGAAAAGAAAAATGATCACAAAATTCCTTTAGTCTCAGTTAACGTGCTAGTGTCACATCCCTGGACACAGACCCAATTTGGTCCCAAGGCTGGACTGTTGTGGGCCTGAGGACCTCGGGAGGATATGCCAGCTAATTCGCCCCCCTCGACCATGTAGTACCTGGTCCCCTCTGCATGGGATCACAATCTCCAGATCTAAGTGTGCCCTCATACTACTAAACCAACCCTCTGACGCCCAAAGGATGGTGGACTCTCTGGGCTGGATGACACTTGCAAAATCACCTGGTCTCAACATATCCTGGTGTTTGGGTTCCGACCTCCCGACTCCTTCGTTAGGGTCATCTCACTCTGCAAGACAGCACCCTCAACAGGTGATTTTGCAGGGGTTTGCGTTTGTTCGGGGGATGAAGGGTACGGGGGAAGAAGGAACGGGACAGAAGCCCGTACATGTTTGGTCAGGCACATCCCACTCTAACTGAAACCCAGGAACAGGACTTTCCCTACATCTAAGGTTGTGTCAGTAACCAGACAGGGACAGCAGAAATCCTGCTGCCTTCTGTTTCCCATAAGAACAACTCTAAAAACTGGACCTTATAAGCACTTCATATTCACAAGGCCTGGGGAGCTGTAAATGACAACAGCCCACAAAAAATGTCTTAGGGTAGGTAATCGAAATAGACTTCAAAACAAGGCAACCTTTCAAGAACCCTTTTTCAAGGGGTAAATTTTACTCACACTGTTAAAAAAAAAAAAAAAAGCACATATGAAGATGCTCACCATTGCTTTATGTTAGACAAATGCAAATCAGATGTAAAAAGAAGTGTCACCTGGAACCCCTCAGAATAGCCATCATCACAATGTCTACAAACACGAAATGCTTCAGATGGTGTGGGAAAAAGAGAAACGTACTACTTATTATTATTTTTTTTAATCTGTGTTGGGGCTTCGTTGTTGCGCGCGGCTTTTCTTTAGTTGCAGCAAGCGGGGCTACTCATCGTTGTGGTACGCAGCCTTCTCTTTGCGGTGGCTTCTCTTGTTGTGGAGCACAGGCTCTAGGCACACAGGCTTCAGTAGTTGTGGCATGTGAGCTCAGTAGTTGTGGCTCGTGGGCTCTAGAGCACAGACTCAGTAGTTGTGGCACACGGGCTTAGTTGCTCTGTGGCATGTGGGATCTTCCCAGGCCAGGGCTTGAACCTGTGTCCCCTGCACTGGCAGGTGGATTCTTAACCACTGCGCCACCAATACTACGCTATTGGTGGCAATGCCAATTGGTAACAGCCACTATGGAGCACGGAATGGAGGTTACCAGAGTAAGGGGAGGCTGGAGGGATAAATTGGAAATTGGGACTGACATATACACACCACTATATATAAAAGAGACAACAAATAAGGGCCTACTGTATAGCACAGGGAACTCTACTCAATACTCTGTAACGACCTGTATGGGAAAGGAATCCAAAAAGGATTGGATACATGTATAACTGCTTCACTCTGCTGTGCAGCAGAAAGTAACACAACATCGTAAATCAACTATACTCCAAAAAAATTGAAATGAAATGAAATGAAATGAAATAAAATAGAGCTACCAGATGATCCAGCAAGTTCACTCGTGTGCGCATATCTGGAGGAAAGCATAAATTGAAAAGACACATCTTCCCCAATGTTCACTGAAACACTCTACAATAGCGAAGACATGGAAGCAACCAAAATTCCATCAACATATGAATATAGGTAAGGAATATGTGATACATATATATAATGGAACATGACTCAGCCATAACATAGGAGAAAATAATGCCAATTGCAGTAACATGGAGGAACCTAGAGATGATTGTACTAGGTGAAGGAAGTCAGAAAGAGTAAGACAAATATTGTATGATATCACTTCTAGGTGGAACCTAAAAATTGATACAAATGAACTAACTTACAAAACAGAGGCAGACCCACAGACTTGGAAAACAAACTTATGGTTGCCAAAGGGGAAAGGTGGGGGGGCAGGGATAAATCAGGAACTTGGAGGAAACATACGAATACTACTACATATAACATAGATAAGCAACAAGGACCTACTGTATAGCACAGGGAACTCTACTGAATATTCTGGGAATACCTTTATCAGAAAAGAATCTGAAAAAGAATGAATATAAGTATATGTGTAACTGAATCACTTGCTGTGCAGCTGAAATGAACACAATATTGTAAATCAACTATACTCCAATAAAATTTAAATTACAAAATAAAGAAAATCACCTATATTTCAAAAGAAAATAAGAATTCCCAGATATTTTTATGGCTTGATAGCTTACTTTTTTAGTGCTTAATATTATCCCATTCTCAGAATATATTAATACTGTATCATTTCATTCACGTGTAGGAGGACACCTTAGTTTCATTCACATTTTGGCAATATTGAATTAGGTGCTATAAATATCCATATGCAGGTTTTCGTCTGGAAGTATGTTTTAAACTACTTTCAGTAAATATCCATGAGAACACTTGCCGGATTGTACAGTCAGGGAATGTTCAATATTATAGCAAGTGTCAATCAGACTACCAAAGTAGCTGTATTATTTTGCATTTCCACCAATAACAAATGACATTTCCTATTGTTCCACATCCCCTACAGAATTTGTCCTTGTCATTGTTCACCTTTTAGCCATTCTAATGCCTAAAATCGTATGTAATTGTATTGTTAATTTGCTTTTTGATGGCAGCATGTAATCTGAATTATTCTTCTGTATACTTATATGCATAGTGTCTATTTTCTTTGGTGAGGTGTCCATAAAGTATATTGGTCTACATTTTATTTAGGCTGCTTTCATTTTTTTCTACCCAATCTGTATTTGTTTTATTTAGTTTCGTGCCTTATTGCATTAGCAAGGACTTGGAGTAAAATATGGAAAAGGAGTCATGAAAGGGGCATCCTTGCTTTTACGTGAACTTAGTGGAAAAGCTTCATGTTTTTGACCGTTAATCATGATGTAAGATAAAAGTTTCCTGTAGATCTTTGTTATCAACTTGAGAAAGCTCCAGTCTATTTATTTAACTGAGAGTTTTTATGAAGAATGGGTGTTAGATTTTTTTCAAAGGTCTTCTGAATCTATTGATATGCTAATGATTGTCTTTAGGGTGTTGATATGATGGATGTAATTATTTGATTTTAGAA
Source organism: Neophocaena asiaeorientalis asiaeorientalis (assembly GCF_003031525.2). Classification (NCBI taxonomy): domain Eukaryota; kingdom Metazoa; phylum Chordata; class Mammalia; order Artiodactyla; family Phocoenidae; genus Neophocaena; species Neophocaena asiaeorientalis. The sequence goes on from NW_020175011.1 coordinate 1,470,119, forward strand.
TGTTGAACCAGCCTTGCATACCTGGGATTATTCCCTCTCATTCATGACATAAAACTCTCTCAAAGTATTGTTGGACTCAATTTGTTAATATTTTGTTGAGGATGTTTGCATTGATGTTCCTGAGAGATTGGTCAGTTTTCTTTACTATTCATATGTTCCTCTAAGTTTGGATGTTGTGGATTTAGTGTCAGACATTCATTTGGGGGAGATTCTCAGTCATTTTTAAAAAATATTTTCTGTTCTATGTTATCTTTATTCTCCTCCTGCTATACCCATTATGTATAGGTCACAGCATTTTTTGTTGTTCCATAATTACTGATTACTCTGTTCTGTTGATTTCTTTCCTACCCATTTCTCTTTTCTTTTGAGATTTAAAGGTTTCTCTTGATATGTCTTCAAGCTCACAGATATTTCTCCTCAGCCAGCTCTTTGACTGCTAAAACAAAATACGAGAGACTTGGTATTTTATAAACAACAGAATATTTTGTTTTCTCATAATTGCTGAGGCTTAAAAGTTTAAGAACAGGTTCCCAGGGGCTTCCCTGGCAGTACAGTGGTCAAGAATCTGCCTACTAATAAAGGGGACACAGGTTCAAGCCCTGGTCCGGGAAGATCCCACATGCCATGGAACAACTAAGCCCATGCAGCACAAATACTGAGCCTGTGCTCTAGAGCCCAGAGGCCACAACTACTGAGCCCGTGTGCCACAACTACTAAAACCCGCATGCCTAGAGCCCGTGCTCCGCAACAAGGGAAGCCACCCAATGAGAAGCCCGCACACTGAAACAAAGACCCAATGCAGCCCCAAAATTAAAAAAAAAAAAAAAAAAGAACAAGTTGCCAGCTGACTTAGTGTCTGGTGAGGGACTCATATCTGGTGCATACTGTGGGTCTTCTCGCTCAGCAATGAAATCATGTAATGGGCATAAGATCTTCTGTGTGCTACATTTATTAGGTCACGAATCCCATGTTTGAGGTCTCTGGCCTCATGACTTTATCACTTCCCAAAAGCCCCGTCTCCTAATACGATCAACATGGGAGCTGGGTTTCAAAATTTTAAAATTAGAGGTACAAAATGCTTACACCATAACAGGGACCACAAAGTTAATTGACTTTTCCTTTCATGTAAAAGGTTTGCACATTTATATTTATTATATAATCCCAAAACCCTCATTTGTTTTTAAGATTCTTTTCCCGTATACGCCAGTACAGACCACTGAGTAGAGTTCTCTGTGCTATAAAAGCAGGTCCTTAACAATACTTATCTATTTTATATATAGTAGTGTGTATAGGTCAGTCCCAATCTCCCAGTTTATCCCTTCCCCACTTATCCCCTGGTAACCATAAGTTTGTTTTCTATATCCATGACTCTATTTCTGTTGAGTAAATAAGTTCATTTGTACCTTTTTTTGTGTTTTAGATTCCTCATATAAGCAACATCATATGATATCTGTCTTTCTGTGTCTGACTTGCTTCACTCAGTATAACAATCTCTAGGTCAATCCATGTTGCTACAAAACCCTTAATTGTTAAGGATAACCCTCAATTTTTTCTAGTATCATCAGCAATTCTTTCTGGCAGACATGTAATAACACTTTTTAAACAAGGATATTGAGACCAAGTCTCCTGACCTGCAAACAAACAAAACATTCATATAGTGAAAACTTTGCACATCAAAGGATGAAAGCACTTGGTCTAAATCCCTTTGCACCCACTGCTGACGGAAGGCAGAGGAGTTTGACTCACTAACCTTCCTTACGTGCACTTCGTCCTAATGGGGTATTCCATCTAAAACTTATAAGAAGCGGGAATGCATCATGGAACACACCAACCTCTACTACAGATTCTGAAGCAGCAAAAAAAAACAAAAACAAAAACATGATGTATCCATCCAAAGGGTTCTCTCTACATTGTTACATTAGTTTCCCTCCCACTGTGAACCCATTTCAAACCCTGTCACTTGAACCTGTTTTTACTTTTTTCAACAAAAATAATGTCAATCAAAAAAAAAAAAAATAATGTCAATCTGCAGTCACACGCTCCAGTACTATTACACTATCCCTTGTGCAAGGATGTAGGGATTTGAGGAGCTATGGGAGGCTATCGTGAGAGGTTGCCTAGAGTAATTAGGACATTTCATTTAATGTTGGCTCTTCTCCCTAAAATGTCTGCTGTCCTCTTCTTTTTGTAGCTACTAGCATTGAGAAAGTGACCAAGATAAAGCCCTTCTCTTTTACTGCCCATGAATGCACCCGTGATGAACCCCACAGACCTTGGTGCTTCCAGAATCCCCTGAACCTACTGACCCTCCATGCATTGCATGACATAGATAAGGATGGTAACGTGTATATTTGTATAGCGCATGCTACAAAATTTTCGAGTCTTCCCTTCCTCATAATTCCAAAGAATAGATTTCTTTGGATTTCTGCTTAATGCTGCTGGAGTTGGTACATAAATTGAGGGAGGTATCAGGGCACACCAAAAGAGAGGGTAACTGCACAGAAAATACAAGCAGGTACATTTCTGTGTAGTTTCAAGCAGCTTATTTGCTATATCAACCATGGTGACATGTTGAGCCTTCCTCTTTCTACTAGTAGTACAGCAAACATAAAGGATATTTAGGCTGCTTGTTTTATCCCCACCTCTCTCAATTGATCTGCATTCACATATAGGACAATGACGGGCCCTTACTACCATCTTAACCAATACTTGAGAACTAGAAAATGTCCAGATTTTTCCAGGGATTTTTTTTCATATTCCCCAATCAGGCCTATGAAGGAATCTTACTTATTCTGTTTAATGAAGTCATATCTCTGACGGCATCCCATAATCTACAACACTGGAAAGAAATTTGAAGGGTTTTATATTTTACCATATTTGAAATTCCAATATTATAGCCTGACACATTTTTGGATTTTAGAAAAAAAATACTTTAAATGAGAAAAAAAATCATTTTTATGACACAAGAAGACAGCAATAGTTTTATATTTTTATCTGTTCCACTTGCACAAGAAACTCTCATGGAATTATGTAAAGCAGTCCTGTTGGGTGCTGTGAATGGTGCAAGTATGGATTAAAGCTTAGGAATCTTAAGCTTCAGTCACCTGAAACTTTTAAATTAGGATGTAAGCAATCCTGTCCAACATTTGAACAGAGAAAGACACTGTCTTTATTTTATTTGTCAGGTAATTAATCTGTCTTTTTCCCCAAGGAGAGAAAAAACTGGCATCTTCCATCAATGTGTTGTACAAAACTCTTTGAACAGAAAGTGTAAGCAGAGGCTGATACAAGATGTGAAAAAAACAAAAAATGAGGGACCCTTGTGGCATTTTCTCCTAATTTATTGCAATCTCCCATTTAAAATGTGGGAATATTCAATCTTCTGAGGAAAAAGGCCCAAGGAAGGTTTCTGCATCTGTGGAATAATGGTATTGCTAAAGATTTCAAGAGGCAAGACGAATTAGTGAGAATGACCATGAGAAACCAGAGAAAAGTCAGATCCATGGATGAAGTGATGTTTACCTCTGTGAATCAGTGAGAAGTAGGAGCAAATGAAAAGAAAGCTGAATACAACATTTTCTGAATAAATGTAACCTTTCAGCTGTCATAGAAAAATTAATACTCACTATGATACAACACATGATACAACACATGCAGAAAGTTAACTTAAATTTAAAGCTTAATAATTAGATTTATTGAAGAAATGAAATGAAATGAAAACTGTGGTTTAGAATAAATAATGTGTTCTGCTACAGATAAGAAGACTACATAAATAAATAGAAATAAAACTAAATAAATAAAGAAGAAAATAACAAATTAGATGTTATTAACATTAAAAACTGACACATAAGAAAGAGAAGGAGAGATAGAGAGAAGAACTCATATCAAGAATATATTAAAAACTCCTAAATAAGAAGTCTTCAGATGTTAAAAAAAAAAGTCTTCAATAAGAAGAAAATGTAATAGCAAAAATGGGGAAAATATACCAAAAGATATTTCAAAAAAGAGAGTACAGAATGTTAAGTAAACATATCAAAAGATGCTTGACTTCTCAGTAGTGAGTTAAATACGAAAAGTGATACCTGGAATTATCACTTACCAACCAGAAAGTTCAAATGAAAATGACAGGTATTATCAAGTTTGACAAGAATGTGTATAATCCCTGAATCTCATTCACTGCTGCTGAGGATGAAAAATCATACAAATGTTTTGAAAATATTTAGAAATATCTAAAAAGATAAACACATGAAAGCTATGACTCGAAAATTTTACTACTACATGTATACTGAACAATAATTTATACACACACCACCAAAGCTCAAGTTCTAGAATTTATATACCAGTGCTATTCTAAATAGACACAAACTGAAAATCACTCGTATTGTAATACACATTGGAATAAATTAAATAATAGTTAAATATTTACACTATGGAATCCTATGCAACAGTGGCAATACATGATCACAACAGACAACCATATAGGCATATTCACTGACAACATAAAATAAAAAGCCCAATCCAAAAGTGATTTTACTGTGCCATAACATTTACATAAAATATAAAATACAGGTAACGTGATCTTTTTGTTAGATACCAGAACAATATTAAACCTTAAGGGGAGTCACTAGAATGGGACCTGGTGTGGGGGGGCGGTCTCTGAGTATCTGACAATTTTCTGTGTCTTTATCTAGAAGCTATGTATAGAGTGTATTCAGATTCTGAATTTTCTGAAATTTGTCATTTCCTTACAAACTATGCATGTCTTTAGTTGTTTTTTATACATAACAAAAAGTAAAATAGATTGACTAGGGAAGGCAATATATTAGCACTATAATATCCATGCTTTTCAAGGTAGAAGTGAAAGGTATTAAATACTTGACATTGTGATTACTTCTTAAAAGTAAGGTGAAAATTTGAGATTCATAAATAAGACATACTTCATATATAATCCTCAAACAGGAGGGGTAGAAAGGAGTATTTTTTTTTATTTAATACAGAATTGTTAAGATAGAAAATAATGAAAACAGACTAGGTTTAAAAAAGAACGCAATGGACTTCCCTGGTGGCACAGTGGGTAAGAATTTGCCTGACAATGCAGGCGACAGGTGTTCAATCCCTGGTCTGGGAAGATCCCACATGCCGCAGAGCAACTAAGCCCGTATGCCACAATTACTGAGCCTTTGCTCTAGAGTCTGTAAGCAACAACTATTGAGGCTGCATGACACAACTACTGAAGCCCATGCACCTACAGCCCATACTCCACAAGAAGAGAAACCACCGCAAGGAGAAGCCTGTGCACCACAATGATGAGTAACCCCTGCTTCACACAACTAGAGAAACCCTGTGCAGCAACGAAGAACCAACGCAACCAAAAGTAAATAAAATTAAATCTTTTGACTTCTGAGATGACTCACTCACGTGGCTGTAGGTAAGAGGCCTCTGTTCCTTGCCACATGGATCTCTCCTTAGAGCTGCTTGAGTGTCCTCATGACATGGCAGCTGGCTTACCCCAGGATGGGTGAGGTAGCCAAAACCAAAGCAGAAGCTGCAATGTCTTTTATAACTTTGGAAGCTGCACCTTGTCATTTCTTCAATTTCTTATTAGTTAAACAGTCAGCCCTTTTCAAGTGCGAAGAGCCACACAGGTACTTAAAGACTGCGAGATAATTAGGGGATAAGTAGGGCCATCTTGGAGGCTGGCTACCAAAGTAGCTGACTAGCTGAAGACTGAATTTTTTTTCTTCACTTCTGGAGGGAAAATCGTCCGTGAATCTCATTGATTGTGTTTGAGATGTACCAAAGCTACCTCTTAATCTCACCCCCAGCCGTGTGGCTGACAGGGTCTTGATGATCCGGCTGGGTGTCAAGCCTGTGCCTCTGAGGTGGGAGAGCCGAGTTCACGACATTGGTCTACAAGAGACCTCCGGCACCTTGTAATATCAAACGGCAAAAGCTCTCCCAGAGATACCCATCTCAATGCTAAGACCCAGCTCCACTCAGAGACAAGCAAAATCCAGTGCTGGACATCCCATGCCAAAAAAATACCAACCCAGGAATGCAGGCCCACCCATTATCAGAGAGGGTGCCTAAAATCATAATAAGGTCACAGACACACCAGAACACATGACCAGATGTGGACCTGTCAACCAGAAAGACAAGATCCAGACACACTCACCAGAACACAGGCACCAGTCCCCTCCACCTGAAAGCTTACACAACCCACTGAGCCAAGCTTAGCCACGGGGGGCAGACATGAAAAACAGTGGGAACTACGAATCTGCAGCCTGCCAAAAGGAGACCCCAAACACAGTCCCCAAAGCCAAATGAGAAGACGGAGAAACACACAGCAGATGAAGGAGCAAGGTAAAAACCCACCAGACCAAACAAATGTAGAGGAAATAGGCAGTCAACCTGAAAAAGAATTCAGAGTAATGATAGTAAAGATGATCCCAAATCTTGGAACTGGAATGGAGAATACACAAGAAACGTTTAACAAGGAGCTAGAAGAACTAAAGAGCAAACAAACAATGATGAACAACACAATAAATGGAATTAAAAATTCTCCAGAAGGAAACAATAGCAGAATAACTGAGGCAGAAGAATGAACAAATGACCTGGAAGATAAAATAGTGGAAATAACTACTGCAGAGCAGAATAAAGAAAAAAGAATGAAAAGAATAGAGGACAATCTGAGACACCTCTGGGACAACAATAAAAGGACCAACATTCGAATATAGTGGTCCCAGAAGTAGAGGAGAAAAAGAAGGAGACTGAGAAAATATTTCAAGAGATTATAGTTGAAAACTTCCCTAATATGGGAAAGGAAATTGTTAATCAAGTCCAGGAAGCACAGAGAGTCCCATACAAGATAAACCCAAGGAGAAACATGCCAAAAAATATATTAATCAAACTATCAAAAATTAAATACAAAGAAAAAATATTAAAAGCAGCAAGGGAAAAACAACAAATAACATACAAGGGAATCCCCATAAGGCTAACAGCTGATCTTTCAGCAGAAACTCTGCAAGCCAGAAGGGACTGGCAGGACATATTTAAAGTGATGAAAGGGTAAAAGCCACAACCAAGATTACTCGACCCAGCAAGGATCTCATTCAGGTTCGACAGAGAAATGAAAACCTTTACAGACAAACAAAAGCTAAGAGAATTCAGCACCACAAAACCAGCTCTACAACAAATGCTAAAGGAACTTCTTTAGGTGGGAAACACAAGAGAAGGAAAAGACCTACAATAACAAACCCAAAGCAATTAAGAAAATGGTAATAAGAACATACATATCAATAATTACCTTAAATGTAAATGGATTAAATGCTCCAACCAAAAGACACAGATTGGCTGAATGGATACAAAAACGTGACTGGTATATATGCGGCCTACAAAAGACCAACTTCAGACCTAGGGACACATACAGACTGAAATTTAGGGGATGGAATAAGATATTCCATGCAAATGGAAATCAAAAGAAAGCTAGAGTAGCAATTCTCATATCAGACAAAAAAGGCTTTAAAATAAAGACTATTACAGGAAACTAAGAAGGACACTACATAATGACCAAGGGATCAAACCAAGAAGAAAATATAACAATTGTACATATTTATGCACCCAACATAGGAGCACCTCAATACATAAGGCAAATGTTAACAGCCATAAAAGGGGAAATTGCCAGTAATGTAATCATAGTAGGGGACTTTAGCACCCCTCTTTCATCAATGAACAGATCATCCAAAATGAAAATAAATAAGGAAACACAAGCTTTAAATGGTACATTAAACAAGATGGACTTAATTGATATTTATAGGACATTCCATCCAAAAACAACACAACACACTCTTTCTCAAGTGCTCGTGGAACATTCTGCAGGATAGATCATATATTGGGTCACAAATCAAGCCTTGGTAAATTTAAGAAAATTGAAATCGTATCAAGTATCTTTTCCGACAACAAAGCTATCAGACTAGATATCAATTACAGGAAAAAAATCTGTAAAAATATACAAACACATGGACGCTAAACAATACACTACTTAATAACCAAGACATAACTGAAGAAATCAAAGAAGAAATAAAAAAAATACCGAGAAACAACTGACAATGAAAACATGAAGACTCAAAACCTATGGGATGCAGCAAAAGCAGTTCTAAGAGGGAAATTTATAGCAATACAATCCTACCTCAAGAAACAAGAAAAATCTCAAATAAACAAGCTAACCTTACACCTAAAACAATTAGAGAAAGAAAGAACAAAAAAAACCCCAAAGTCAGCAGAGGAAAGAAATCATAAAGATCAGATCAGAAATAAATGAAAAAGAAATGAAGGAAACAACAGCAAAGATCAAAAAAATGAAAAGCTGGTTCCTTGAGAAGATAAACAAAATTGATAAACCATTAGCCAGACTCATCAAGAAAAAAGGGAGAAGACTCAAATCAATAGAATTACAAATGAAAAAGGAGAAGTAACAAAAGACACTGCAGGAATACAGAGGAGCATGCGAGATTATTGCAAACAAGTTTATGCCAATAAAATGGACAACCTGGAAGAAATGGGTAAATTCTTAGAAAAGCACAACCTTCCAAGACTGAACCAGGAAGAAATAGAAACTATAAGCAAACCAATCCCAAGCACTGAAATTGAGACTGTGATTAAAAATCTTCCAACAACCAAAAGGCCAGGAGCAGATGGCTTCACAGGCAAATTCTATCAAACATTTAGAGAGGAGTTAACACCTATCCTTCTCAAACTCTTCCAAAATATAGCAGAGGGAGGAACTCTCCCAAACTTATTCCATAAGACCACCTTATCCCTGATACCAAAACCAGACAAAGACATCACAAAGAAAGAAAACTACAGGCCAATATCACTGATGAACATAGATGCAAAAATCCACAGCAAAATACTAACAAACAGAATCCAACAGCACATTAAAAGGATCATACACCATGATCAAGTGAGGTTTATCCCAGGGATGCAAGGATTCTTCAGTACATGCAAATCAATGTGATACACCATATTAAAAAACTGAATGATAAAAACCATATGGTCATCTCAACAGATGCAGAAAATGCTTTCAACAGTAGTAAACACCCATTTATGATAAAAACCCTCCAGAGTGTAGGCATAGAGGGAACTTTCCTCAACATAATAAAGGCCATATATGACAAACCCACAGCCAAGATCATTCTCTATGGTGAAAAAGTGAAACAATTTCCACCAAGATCAGAAACAAGACAAGGTTGCCCACTCTCACCACTATTATTCAACACACTTTTGGAATTTTTAGCTACAGCAACCAGAGAAGAAAAAGAAATAAAAGGAATCCAAATTGGAAAAGAAGAAGTTAAGCTCTCACTGTTTGCAGATGACATGATACTATATACAGAGAATCCTAAAGAAGCTACCAGAAACCTACTAGAGTTAATCAATGAATCTGGTAATGTTGCAGGATAAAAAAATTAATGTACAGATATCTCTTTCATTCCTATACACTCAATATGAAAAATCTGAAAGAGAAATTAAGGAAACACTCCCACTTACCAGTGCAACAAAAAGAATAAAATATCTAGGAATAAACCTACCTAAGGAGAAAAAAGACATTTACTCAACAAAGTATAAGACACTGATGAAAGAAATCAAAGATGACACAGATAGAGAGATATACCATGTTCTTGGATTGGAAGAATCAACATTGTGAAAATGACTATACTACCCAAAGCAATCTACAGATTCAATGCAATCCCTATCAAACTACCAGTGGCATTTTTAAGAGAACTAGAACAAAAAATTTCACAATTTGTATGGAAACACAAAAGACCCCAAACAGCCAAAGCAATCTTGAGAAGAAAAACAGAGCTGGAGAAATCAGGCTCCCTGACTTCAGACAATACTACAAAGCTACAGTAGTCAAGATAGTATGGTAGTGGCAAAAAAACAGAAATATAGATCAATGGAACAGGAGAGAAAGCCCAGAGATAAGCCCATACACATATGGTCACCTTATTTTTGACAAAGGAGGCAAGAATATACAATGGAGAAATCACAGCCTCTTCAATAAGTGGTGCTGGGAAAACTGGACAGCTACAGGTAAAAGAATGAAATTAGAAGACTCCCTAACACCATACACAAAAATAAATTCAAAATGCATTAAAGACCTAAATGTAAGGCCAGACACTGTAAAACTCTTAGAGGAAAACATAGGCAGAACACTTTATGACATCAATCACAGCAAGATCCTTTTTGACCCATCTCCTAGAGAAATGGAAATAAAAACAAAAATAAACAAATGAGACCTAAGGAGACTTAAAAGTTTTTGCACATTAAAGGAAAACGTAAACAAGATGAAAAGACAGCCCTCAGAATGGGAGAAAATATTTGCCAATGAAGCAACTGACAAAGGATTCATCTCCAAACTTTACAAGCAGCCCGTGCAGATCAATATCAAAAAAACAAACAACCCAATCCATAAATGGGCAGAAGACCTAAACAGACATTTCTCCAAAGAAGATGTACATATTGCCAACAAACACATGAAAGAATGCTCAACATCTCTGATCATTAGAGAAATGCAAATCAAAATTACAATGAGGTATCACCACACATAGGTAAGAACGGCCATCATCAAAAAAATCTACAAACGATAAATGCTGCAGAGGTGTGGAGAAAAGGGAACCCTCTTGCACCGTTGGTGGGAGTGTAAATTGATACAGCCACTATCGAGAACAGTATGGAGGTTTCTTAAAAAACTAAAAATAGAACTACCATACGACACAGCGAACCCACTACTGGGCATATACCTGGAGAAAACCATAAATCAAAAAGAGTCATGTTCCACAATGTTCATTGCAGCTCTATTTGCAATAGCCAGGTCACGGAAGCAACCTAAGTGTCCATCAACTGATGAATGGATAAAGAAGCTGTTGCACATCTTCAATATAAAATGGAATATTACTCAGCCATAAAAAGAAATGAAATTGAGTTATTTGTAGTGAGGTGAATGGACCTAGAGTCTGTCATACAGAGTGAAGTAAGTCAGAAAGAGAAAAACAAATACTGTATGCTAACACATATATATGGAATCTAAAAAAAAAGAAAAAAAATCGTTGGGAAGAACCTAGGGGCAGGACAGGAATAAAGACGCAGACATAGAGAATGGACTTGAGGACATGGGGAAGTGGAAGGGTAAGCTGGGATGAAGTGAGAGAGTGGCATGGACTTATATATACTACCAAATGTGAAATAGATAGCTAGTAGGAAACAGCTGCATAGCACAGGGAGATCAGCTCAGTGCTTTTTGACCACTTAGAGGGGTGGGATAGGGAGGGTGGGAGGCAGACGCAAGAGGGAGGAGATATGGGGATATATGTATATGTATAGCTGATTCACTTTGTTATAAAGCAGAAACTAACACACAGTTGTAAAGCAATTATAGTCTAATAAAGATGTCAAAAATAAATAAATAAATAAATAATTTATGCTCCCCCCAAATTAAATCTTTTTAAAAAATAAATAAATAAAAAAGAGCATTCAATAACATGGTACCTCTAAACCTAAGTATTTTCAGTACTATAGTAAATGTAAATGGATTCATATCTTCTATTAAAGTGTAATTTTTTATATTATGTGCAACTAAATTTTTTTTCACAATATACAGGTAAAATAAAAGAATTACATTAGAAAGGAGAAAACATTCCATGTATTTAAAAACAATAAAACAATAAGCATATAATATGCATCTCAGATAAAGTAGACTTTAAGTTCAGAACAATTTGTCATTATTGTAATTAGTATTATTATCCCAATTTCTTTAAAATATTTCAATACTTTTTCTATTTGAAGGCAGAAGACCTAAACAGACATTTCTCCAAAGAAGATGTACATATTGCCAACAAACACATGAAAGAATGCTCAACATCTCTGATCATTAGAGAAATGCAAATCAAAATTACAATGAGGTATCACCACACATAGGTAAGAACGGCCATCATCAAAAAAATCTACAAACGATAAATGCTGCAGAGGTGTGGAGAAAAGGGAACCCTCTTGCACCGTTGGTGGGAGTGTAAATTGATACAGCCACTATCGAGAACAGTATGGAGGTTTCTTAAAAAACTAAAAATAGAACTACCATACGACACAGCGAACCCACTACTGGGCATATACCTGGAGAAAACCATAAATCAAAAAGAGTCATGTTCCACAATGTTCATTGCAGCTCTATTTGCAATAGCCAGGTCACGGAAGCAACCTAAGTGTCCATCAACTGATGAATGGATAAAGAAGCTGTTGCACATCTTCAATATAAAATGGAATATTACTCAGCCATAAAAAGAAATGAAATTGAGTTATTTGTAGTGAGGTGAATGGACCTAGAGTCTGTCATACAGAGTGAAGTAAGTCAGAAAGAGAAAAACAAATACTGTATGCTAACACATATATATGGAATCTAAAAAAAAAGAAAAAAAATCGTTGGGAAGAACCTAGGGGCAGGACAGGAATAAAGACGCAGACATAGAGAATGGACTTGAGGACATGGGGAAGTGGAAGGGTAAGCTGGGATGAAGTGAGAGAGTGGCATGGACTTATATATACTACCAAATGTGAAATAGATAGCTAGTAGGAAACAGCTGCATAGCACAGGGAGATCAGCTCAGTGCTTTTTGACCACTTAGAGGGGTGGGATAGGGAGGGTGGGAGGCAGACGCAAGAGGGAGGAGATATGGGGATATATGTATATGTATAGCTGATTCACTTTGTTATAAAGCAGAAACTAACACACAGTTGTAAAGCAATTATAGTCTAATAAAGATGTCAAAAATAAATAAATAAATAAATAATTTATGCTCCCCCCAAATTAAATCTTTTTAAAAAATAAATAAATAAAAAAGAGCATTCAATAACATGGTACCTCTAAACCTAAGTATTTTCAGTACTATAGTAAATGTAAATGGATTCATATCTTCTATTAAAGTGTAATTTTTTATATTATGTGCAACTAAATTTTTTTTCACAATATACAGGTAAAATAAAAGAATTACATTAGAAAGGAGAAAACATTCCATGTATTTAAAAACAATAAAACAATAAGCATATAATATGCATCTCAGATAAAGTAGACTTTAAGTTCAGAACAATTTGTCATTATTGTAATTAGTATTATTATCCCAATTTCTTTAAAATATTTCAATACTTTTTCTATTTGAGAAAATATTTTAATATTTTTTTCTTTGCTCTTTTTTGGTCTAATAGATGGTATATATTTAGGTGCTAACATAACATAAAAATATATGTTGTTTTTTTAAATCTGAACAAAACTGAATCAAGAAGAAATAGATAACTTGAACATACCACTAAAACTAAAATAGAATCTGAAATTTAAAAAAAACTCCCTACCAACAAAAGTCCAGGATCAGATGGTTTCACGGGCAAATTCTACCAAATATACAAAGGAGAACTTACACTGATTCTTCTCAAACTCTTCAAAAAGATTGAAGAGTAAGGAATACTTCCAAAGACATTCTATGAAGCCACCATCACCCTGATATCAAAATCAGATGGGGGGGTGGACTTCCCTGGTGGCACAGTGGTTAAGAATCCGTCTGCCAATGCAGGTGACATAGGAAAGAGCCCTGGTCCTGGAAGATCCCACATGCCGTGGAGCAACTAAGCCTGGGTGCCACAACTACAGAGCCTGCTCTCTACAGCCCACAAGCCACAACTACTGAGCCTGATAGTCACAACTACTGAAGCCCATGAACTTAGAGACCATGCTCTGCAAAAAAAGAAGCTACAGCAATGAACATGCTGCACACCACAATGAAGAGTAGCCCCTGCTCGCCGCAATTAGAGAGAACCCATGCAAAGCAATGAATACCCAATGCATCCAAAAATAAATAAAGAAATTTACTAAAAAAGAAAACCAAACAAAAGAAACAGAGGGGGACTTTTCTGGTGGTCCAGCAGTTAAGATTTCGCCTTCCAGTGCAGGGGGTGCAAGTTTGATCCGTATTGGTGGAGCTAAGATCCCACATGCCTCACAAACAAGAAACCAAAAGATAAAACACAAGCAATATTGGAACAAATTCAATAAAGATTAAAAAAAAAAAAAACAGAGAAAGACGCTACCAAAAATGAAAGTTGCAGACCAATATCATTGATAAATATAGATGCAAAAATTCTCAACTGAATATTAGAAAACCGAATCCGACAACACATAAGAGGATCATACACCATGACCAAATTTGATTCACCCCAGTGTCACAAGGGTGTTTCAACATATGCAAATCAATCAAACCAGGTACAATCAAAATTTTGCTCAATTCTGATAAATCTAAGTCTGTATCTGTTACCTTGTCTTTAATGAGGAAATGTCAGAACTGACTTACAAAAAAAAAGTGTTTTGTTTGTTTGTTTGTTTTAATTATAGTCACGGTGAGTAAGACATAACTCAGAACAGCTAATGTGATTTAGTGATTCTCTCATCAGGAAATACAGTTTCTACTTCCCTGTTTATTCTCCACATCCTGTAGTAAGTAAAGTTTCAAAGAAAGATAAATCTACAGGGCGAAAAGAAAAGAAAACTTACATGTGTGGATAAGATCATTCTGACAGGTTTTACCACGTATGTCAGTGTTTCTGGCGATGGACACAAGCCAGAGCTCCCTACTCTGACATTTTCACTGATGTCATTCCCCTTGATCCTCAATTTGAAAGTGGATAAAAATGTTTTCTATGTTTGCTTCTTTAAGGAATTAAATAAAGAATGCTTTCTAGACATGATCCTCTAATGATTTTCAGTCAGTGGTCATCAAGAGAGGAAAAGCCCAGAATCTCATCTCACAGAAGGGTGACATTCAGTCAGGTAAGAAAATTCTCCCCCAAATCAGAGCTTCATCTTTAACATGCAGTCAGAGGCTTTCACAGGTTCTGCATCGCTCTGCAGGCAGCCCTACCATATGGGATTGGTTCTGAGAATCTCACATCAGATGACTGACACACATGTCATAGTACACTGATCTGGTACTAGATTCTGCCTCTCTTAATGATCTCCCGCAGGGACATTCGAATATTCTCGGATATTTCCTGGAGCCATCTACCCTATGCAGGTACACTTCCAAGTAGAAACAGAAGCTTTGATTCTCACTGGGACCCCTCCTCTGTCCAACCAACCTCTCTAGAAATATGATGTGCTAATCTCTCCTGATTAGAACATTTCAAGGTCTCTCCCTGTGCTAATTTAGTAAAGGTAAGAGAGAAACAAGAAAGAGCAAACTATGCAGGGAGCAATATATAAGATTCCTTTACTTAATGTATTTATCTCATATACCCAAATATTAAGAAATATATATTCATTTCATAATGGTCAAGGAAAGAGGAGGAACCTCCATGCCAACAGTATATATAAAATGGAATCAATATTGCGTAAGCTCCAGCGTAAGCTTAGCTACGAGGTACTAACTCTTCTCATAAAGAAGCAATAGTTCTCCATCATTTGAAGCACACTGAGGACTCAGACAGCTGGACACTGAGGGTGTAGGCTCCTCACTCGAATTCTGTACCTGCGTCACAGAGCAATGAAATATTCCCAAAGAATTATTAAGGATGAGGTGTGGAGCCGAAATAAGAAAGATGAATCCATAGTCTGCCCTACCATCTGTTCTGCGGGATATTACCACCATCGTGGCCCAATATGACCTTCCCACTTTTCTCTGGGCCTCCCTACTTTCCACCTCCATCCTCTCATTATATCTTTCCTACACTTGGAAACGACTCTAGTTTTTCCACTTATCTTTATCAACAAGTAATCCAAAGAGCAATTGTGTATATAACTCCTTAGAAACCTCAGGTCTGACTCAGTAATACATGACCTTCGAAGTCCAACGTTTTCCTAATTCCCTTTATTATTTCTTTTCTAATTTCCATGTACTTACACTCTCAGGACCTCCACTGTTCTCAGGTTCGTCTTCCCTGCAAGATCTGTCAACCTAGACCTAGACTTAAGTACCACCCTCTAATTATCTCCTAGGGAATCCAGTTTTTAAAAAAGCCTCAGCAAGCCTTATGGACTTTATTAAAGACTCTTTAAGATAACCCATGGAAGATAGCAGTACACCCACAGATATCTATTTAATACACCCTCAGATTATTATTTTTTCTTTTTTATAAAGTCTCTTCTGTCCAATGAAGACTCTCAGCTCTTCTTCTTCCACATATGCAGTGTCTCACCCTTCTGATTACTCTCTGCTCTATCCCAGGGCCACTTCCTTTCCTGATATTACATTCTTTCCCAATTTTATATGTTGATAAAATCAAATAACATAAAATATAACATGTTAATTATTATAAAGTACACCGTTCAGTGATATTAAATACATTCATATTATTGGGTAATGAACATCACCATTTATCTTTCTAATTCTTTTCTACGTTTTAAAACTGTAACTCTATATCCTTTAAACATAACTTTCCTTTTTGTTCCATAACCACCTGAAAAGCATCCTTACCCTCCCAATTTCTATGGTTTTGACTACACTAAGTACCCCATATAATCGAAATAAGTAGTTGTATTGTTATCACTCATTAAACGTCACAAAAATGGCACTTTTGGTACCTAAATTTCCTCAAGATCCCTCCATGTTGTAGCATATTCCTAGATCTTTTCCTTCTTAACACTGAATAATATTGTATTATAAGGGTATACCACACTTTGCTTATCCAGGAACTAGTGGATGAACACTTAGGTTGCTTTCATATTTTACTACTGTGATTATTACTGCTCTAAACACTGGAGTACAAATATTTCTTTGAAACTCTGATTTCAATTCCTTTGGGTATACCTCATAGTAAAATTCCTGGATCATGTAGGAATTCTATTTTTCAATATCTGAAAAATTGCCATACTCTTTTGCAAAGCAGCTGTATCATTCTACATTCCCACTGACATAGCACAACGCTTCCAGCTCCCTCTCATCCTCACCAATACTTGTTTTCTGCTTGTGTATGTGTATGTGTGTGTGTGCTTGTGTGAGTATGCATGCACCCGAGTATATAAACATGCATTTAGTGATACGGAGCATCTATTCAAGTGCTTAGTCATTTGTACATCTTTCTGAAGAACCATCTATTCAAGGCTTTTATCCATTTTTGAATCAGGGTGTTTGCTGTTTCTTGAGTTGTAGGAGTTCCCTGTATATTCTGAATAGAAATCTCTTGTCAGATAGATGGCTTTCAAATATTTTCTCCCATCTTGTGGGTTGCCATTTTATTCTGTTTACATTTCTTTGAAACACATTTTTTAAAAACATTATGTACTGCAAATTGTTTATTTTTTTGTTAGCTGTACCTTTGTTGTTATATCAAAAAGCGTAAGCTTAGCTACGAGGTACTAACTCTTCTCATAAAGAAGCAATAGTTCTCCATCATTTGAAGCACACTGAGGACTCAGACAGCTGGACACTGAGGGTGTAGGCTCCTCACTCGAATTCTGTACCTGCATCACAGAGCAATGAAATATTCCCAAAGAATTATTAAGGATGAGGTGTGGAGCCGAAATAAGAAAGATGAATCCATAGTCTGCCCTACCATCTGTTCTGCGGGATATTACCACCATCGTGGCCCAATATGACCTTCCCACTTTTCTCTGGGCCTCCCTACTTTCCACCTCCATCCTCTCATTATATCTTTCCTACACTTGGAAACGACTCTAGTTTTTCCACTTATCTTTATCAACAAGTAATCCAAAGAGCAATTGTGTATATAACTCCTTAGAAACCTCAGGTCTGACTCAGTAATACATGACCTTCGAAGTCCAACGTTTTCCTAATTCCCTTTATTATTTCTTTTCTAATTTCCATGTACTTACACTCTCAGGACCTCCACTGTTCTCAGGTTCGTCTTCCCTGCAAGATCTGTCAACCTAGACCTAGACTTAAGTACCACCCTCTAATTATCTCCTAGGGAATCCAGTTTTTAAAAAAGCCTCAGCAAGCCTTATGGACTTTATTAAAGACTCTTTAAGATAACCCATGGAAGATAGCAGTACACCCACAGATATCTATTTAATACACCCTCAGATTATTATTTTTTCTTTTTTATAAAGTCTCTTCTGTCCAATGAAGACTCTCAGCTCTTCTTCTTCCACATATGCAGTGTCTCACCCTTCTGATTACTCTCTGCTCTATCCCAGGGCCACTTCCTTTCCTGATATTACATTCTTTCCCAATTTTATATGTTGATAAAATCAAATAACATAAAATATAACATGTTAATTATTATAAAGTACACCGTTCAGTGATATTAAATACATTCATATTATTGGGTAATGAACATCACCATTTATCTTTCTAATTCTTTTCTACGTTTTAAAACTGTAACTCTATATCCTTTAAACATAACTTTCCTTTTTGTTCCATAACCACCTGAAAAGCATCCTTACCCTCCCAATTTCTATGGTTTTGACTACACTAAGTACCCCATATAATCGAAATAAGTAGTTGTATTGTTATCACTCATTAAACGTCACAAAAATGGCACTTTTGGTACCTAAATTTCCTCAAGATCCCTCCATGTTGTAGCATATTCCTAGATCTTTTCCTTCTTAACACTGAATAATATTGTATTATAAGGGTATACCACACTTTGCTTATCCAGGAACTAGTGGATGAACACTTAGGTTGCTTTCATATTTTACTACTGTGATTATTACTGCTCTAAACACTGGAGTACAAATATTTCTTTGAAACTCTGATTTCAATTCCTTTGGGTATACCTCATAGTAAAATTCCTGGATCATGTAGGAATTCTATTTTTCAATATCTGAAAAATTGCCATACTCTTTTGCAAAGCAGCTGTATCATTCTACATTCCCACTGACATAGCACAACGCTTCCAGCTCCCTCTCATCCTCACCAATACTTGTTTTCTGCTTGTGTATGTGTATGTGTGTGTGTGCTTGTGTGAGTATGCATGCACCCGAGTATATAAACATGCATTTAGTGATACGGAGCATCTATTCAAGTGCTTAGTCATTTGTACATCTTTCTGAAGAACCATCTATTCAAGGCTTTTATCCATTTTTGAATCAGGGTGTTTGCTGTTTCTTGAGTTGTAGGAGTTCCCTGTATATTCTGAATAGAAATCTCTTGTCAGATAGATGGCTTTCAAATATTTTCTCCCATCTTGTGGGTTGCCATTTTATTCTGTTTACATTTCTTTGAAACACATTTTTTAAAAACATTATGTACTGCAAATTGTTTATTTTTTTGTTAGCTGTACCTTTGTTGTTATATCAAAGGTACAGCTAACAAAATGTAATATCAGGAAAGGGAGTGGGCCTGGGATAGAGCAGAGAGTAATCAGAAGGTGAGACACTGCATATGTTAAAGAAGAAGAGCTGAGAGTTTGCAAACTAAATGATGATATAATCTACATTCAATTAATTTATACATACCCTACTGTAGAACAGGGTGTGTTACGGTGGCAGAGCCCGGTAATTATGTAAAACTGAAATCTTTATCTGCACTGGTTCAAGTCCTCTTCCTAAGAATATGTTTATAATAAGCATTCTTTCACAAATGACCAGGTTGCTTTCATATTTTACTACTGTGATTATTACTGCTCTAAACACTGGAGTACAAATATTTCTTTGAAACTCTGATTTCAATTCCTTTGGGTATACCTCATAGTAAAATTCCTGGATCATGTAGGAATTCTATTTTTCAATATCTGAAAAATTGCCATACTCTTTTGCAAAGCAGCTGTATCATTCTACATTCCCACTGACATAGCACAACGCTTCCAGCTCCCTCTCATCCTCACCAATACTTGTTTTCTGCTTGTGTATGTGTATGTGTGTGTGTGCTTGTGTGAGTATGCATGCACCCGAGTATATAAACATGCATTTAGTGATACGGAGCATCTATTCAAGTGCTTAGTCATTTGTACATCTTTCTGAAGAACCATCTATTCAAGGCTTTTATCCATTTTTGAATCAGGGTGTTTGCTGTTTCTTGAGTTGTAGGAGTTCCCTGTATATTCTGAATAGAAATCTCTTGTCAGATAGATGGCTTTCAAATATTTTCTCCCATCTTGTGGGTTGCCATTTTATTCTGTTTACATTTCTTTGAAACACATTTTTTAAAAACATTATGTACTGCAAATTGTTTATTTTTTTGTTAGCTGTACC
>NW_020175012.1:0-31926 GCF_003031525.2 Neophocaena asiaeorientalis asiaeorientalis
TGTTGCCTACAGCCTGAAATATACAGGAGAGCCCATTCTCACGGGCTCTGACCATTAAAAGTACAACACTTTTCATTCATATAGAGATTAAAAAGTTGCAGAACAGAGAATAACATTTGTCTTGTTGGAGGTTTACAGGAACATCATGACCTGACCTGACCTGACCTACTTGGACAGCTGCGAGAATAAATGACTCCCACACCAAGAAGTTTGCAACAAGCAGCCGCACCCCTCCCCTTTTAATATAAAAGAAGTTTGAATTCTAACTCAAGTAAGATGGTGCTTTGGGACTCCAGTCCATCATCTTCTCAGTCTGCTGGCCTTCCAAATAAAGCTGTTGTCCCTACAACTTTTCTCTCGATTTACTGACCTGTTGTACAGTGAGCGGTACGAGCTTGGTCTCAGTAACACAATTGGAAGGCTACTATAATAACACAGGTAAGAGATTAGGAAGGCCTGAACTAAAATGATGCTAAGAAGTAGTAAGATTCTATATGTTTTTGAAAGCAGAATTGAAAACAAGAACAAATGGACTAGACGTGGGGTGTGGGAGAAAGAAATCAGGGATGATGCCCAACTCTTAATCCTGAGCAACTGGAAAAATGGAGAGATTGAGAAAAATGTGCAGAGCAGGAGATCAGGTGGGGAGGGGAAGGGGCCAGGGAAAGGTAAAGGAGGGACCAAAAGTTCAGTTTTGGACACATTAGGTTTAAACATCCAGGTGGAGATGTCAAGTAGGTATCTGGAAATACTAGTCTGGAATTTAGGGGCAGATCAGAGCTGAAGGTATAAATTTGGCAATTATTTGAAATCAAAAGGCATGGGAAGCCACAGGACTGGATGAAAGTACCTAGGGGATGAGTATAGAAGAGAAGAGGTGTAAGTACCAAATCCTGGGATAACTGAATTGTTAGAGGTTAGGAACGTGAGGAGGCTCCAGCAGAGGAAATATATCTCTAGCTTAGTCCAGACGACAAGCTTCTTGAGAGCAGACACTACTTTTTTTGTCTTACCTTCAGCTTCTGGCTCTAAGCCTCTTAGTCCATAGTAGGTATTCAGTAAATAAACTGTCCTTTGAAACCCAGCTATTAGAATCTAGAGTTATTTCCTAGAAGGTCTCCTGGTAAAATATGAGAATTCAATGACTGAAATATGACCAACCCAGTGAGGACATCTTTTCAACCACCTGCAGCACAAACTGAACTGATTTTGAAATAGCACACCACTGCTACACAAGCCATGAAGAGAAAAGGCACAGATGAAGGCTCTAAAAGAAAGAGTCTATTGATTGGAAAAGCAAACACTATGATGCTTAAAGGCCAAGAATCATGAAACAGAGATTTTTCATCTCCTATTGTTTCACAAAGTAAATAAACATGAAACATATGGGCGATTCCTCACTTTGTGTGTGTGTGTTAGTCCATTATCACCATAAACAGCTACAGTAGAGAAGCTAAACTTCCAGCTCCACCTGACAGCAGAAGGCAATAAGATGATAACTGAGTGCCTGTAAGGAATGATAACACTCTTAATAAGTATGTCTCCTGTCAGTCCTCTAAACAGTTTATTCCGTTCATCAAAAAAAGTTGAAGTCATACAGGTAACTGGAGCTTGTATTTTATTCTGAGATAGAAAAACAGAACATGTAAATTTCTGGATCATCTTTAAAGTCTTCTGTTGCCAAAATGACTAATCACATGGAAACAGACGTGTCTGAATAATTCAACTGACTCACCAATAACTTTGCTGCCATAAAGGACACCAAACTGATTATAAAGGCTTTTTATTCATGCCCTCAAAAGACATTTTGGCTGATTTTTCTTACTTAAGTCTAAGTTGAGCAGAGGTATTTGGTGTTTAATGACACAAGACAGGAAAATGAGAGGAGAAGGAGAAGCTCAGGGAACCTAACAACTAGGGAAGGATGCTGCAGAAGTTAGAATTTATAGGAAAATCAAGTTAAACACTGACTTTAAAAACCCATGGTCAAATGAAAGGAAATTTTTTTCCTCAAAATGAATGGATACCTCAATCCCTCCAAGGACACTAAAGCTCAAATGTGATTCTGTATGAAACACTGAATTATCCAGGCAGTCAAGTCTTCACCTTTTACTAACTATGCACTGTGCTATTCACTATTCAATGGCATTTTGGAGAGAAATTATGCATAAAACTTGGAAGACAATTTAAAGGTATGGTAAGTATGGTACTAATACCCTGTTTATATATCACTCTCAATTCATAATGAATGTATTTTAGTATAAATTCCTCTGTGCTTATTCACCATTTCATCTCACATCAGCATGAATGCTATTATAGTTCTTTTTTTTTTTTTTTTTTTTTTTTTGTGGTATGCGGGCCTCTCACTGTTGTGGCCTCTCCCGTTGCGGAGCACAGGCTCCGGACGTGCAGGCTCAGCGGCCATGGCTCACGGGCCCAGCCGCTCCGCGGCATGTGGGATCTTCCCAGACCGGGGCACGAACCCGCGTCCCCTGCATCAGCAGGTGGACTCTCAACCACTGCGCCACCAGGGAAGCCCTATAGTTCTTTTTAACGTGCCTAACACAGTCCCTGGCACATCACAATGGCTCAAAAAACATTCCACCAGGAGACTTACAAGAAAACTACTAGGGAACATGTACTATAGTGGGTATATGTCAGCTGCGGCTGTCCAGCATCTGAATGCCCTTCTGATTTGAGGGAAACCCAAGACAGATGAGAGGCAGAAACCACTTCCCACTACAGAAACTAAAGAGGAGTAGATATTCTCTTTCTCCATTCCCTGGAAGTTAGAACATGGGAAGGTGACATAAACCTAACTATAGCTGGAATTTTAGATATTAAGATGTAATGCAAGGACATAAGGTCTGACAGAGATTATTCACGGAAGATAGAGAAGAGTCAAGCATCCAGACACACGGCTGCAGATGTCTGAGGGCAATGAAGTTGAGCAGCCTGCTGATGACTGTGTAGTAACCAGTGTAAGAAGCATACAGTTTACATAGTGAGGTCTACAGAAATCTTGGCTGTGCCTTGCTTCCCCTCAATCCTGCCCAAGCCTAATTCTCTGATCTTGTCAATCCTGTGCGCTACATAGTATTCATTATTCTTTTACTAAATTCCTATCCTACTTAAATTGGCCAGAGTTGATTTCTGTTGTGTGCACTGGTACTAGGGAGTAGATTACTGGCAATAGTACCTCAGGTAATTAAGGGCAATTTGGAATTGGTTTCTGGCCTAGTAGAGGCCAGTGAATATCATATTAGTTTTCATAGAAGGGATTCTGCAAATCCTTGACATGGACTGGTGAAATAAGTAATTATCACTTGAGTTCACACGAAATGCTCTAGGAGACTGAGAGAGTGCTGTCAAGAATAAAACAACATGAAGGGAATGAAAAATTCAAGACTATGGGCATCTGCTATTCTAAGCGCACAAGGCAGCTTACATAAAGGGAATATTAAGGTCAAGTTCCTATAAACTAGGCTTCAGGCACAGACTGAAACCGAGGTACTTTTAAGAAAAGGATCTTTTCTCTCTTACAACAACAGAGCTGAGGTAGCTATGAAAACAAATACACAAGGTTTGATGCTCTAGGTTGCTGAATTAGAGGTCAGTTAAACTTGCATCTATATTGGGACTATTCCATGAAAGCTGGAGCATTGACTGGAGAGAGAGAGACAGAGAGAACAAATTGGAATGGCAGTATAAGGGAGGATTCTGAGGACTTGGGAATATCCTGAATCCCTAAACCTCACCGAGGCCCCCCTTGCTAGCTGGGTCCAGTGTGACTGTTCCTCTTCTGCTTGAAAAGGCAGTAAAATCCCTCTGCTTGAAGGAATTACCTTGCGAGTGTAAACTAATTCCCCATTTGCCTCATCCTTCCACATACATACTCTACTGCACTACCATCAGATCAGAGCATGGTCTGTGGGGTGAATTACAAAAATATCAAAACATTTACAAGACTCTGGTCACTTATATGGACAAGCATATAGGAAATAAATACAGGGAATATAGGAAATGAGTGTGTTAACCAAGGAAAGAAAAGCAATTCTAGATCCAGCTGATTTTGCGTAGGTATATTACCAAAGGTTCTGAATTCAAAAATCTAGCCTCAGTGGCTAGCTTCAGTGGTTTAGAATCATTTAGAGTGGTTCTAAATATTTGTCTAGTTGACTGATTGGAAACTGGACTCAGTGGTGGTCTATGCTAAAGGAAGTTGAGATGTCACAAATTATTTGAGATAATGTGGAAGGAGGAATTCAAAAACTTCAGGACAGGGGCTTCCCTGGTAGTGCAGTGGTTGAGAGTCCGCCTGCTGACGCAGGGGACACGGGTTCGTGCCCCGGTCTGGGAGGATCCCACATGCCGCGGAGCGGCTGGGCCCGTGAGCCGTGGCCTCTGAGCCTGTGCTCCACAAAGGGAGAGGCCACAACAGTGAGAGGCCCACGTACCGCAAAAACCAAACAAACAAACAAAAACTTCAGGACACAGGAATGATGGAAATTATTGTCACCCATGTTACCCCTTTACCCATTTCCATCTATGGACCCTACAAGGACTCAGAGACATTTCCTTCTCTAAGGCCTTGAAAAATACATTAGGGCTTCCCTGGTGGCTCAGTGGTTAAGAATCCGCCTGCCAGTGCAGGGGACACAGGTTCAAGCCCTGGTCTGGGAAGATCCCACATGTCACAGAGCAACTAAGTCTGTGGGTCATAACTACTGAGCCTGTGAGCCACAACTACTCAGCCCGCATGCCACAATTACTGACGCCCATGCGCCTAGAGCCCATGCTCTGCTACAAAAGAAGTCACCGCAATGAGAAGCCCATGCAGTGCAACTAAGAGTAGCCCCCGCTTGCCACAACTAGAGAAAGCCCGCACACAGCAACGAAGACCCAACGCAGCCAAACATAAAATAAATTAAAAAACAATAATAATAAATAAATTTATTTTAAAAAAAGAAAAATACATTAGTGAGTAGAACACTCACATCTTTGGAAAACATTCTACAGGCCAGGGATGCTGGTAGGAGACACTAAAATCTGGTTGCCCATTTCAATTTCAAGAAGGAAGGAAGAGAAGATTGGTTCAAGATGGCGGAGTAGAAGGATGTGCTCTCACCCCCTCTTGCAAGAACACCAGAATCACAACTAACTGCTGAACAATCATTGACAGGAAGACACTGGAACTCACCAAAAAAGATACCCCACACCCAAGACAAAGGAGAAGCCACAGTGAGACGGTAGGAGGGGCGCAATCACAGTAAAATCAAATCGCATAACTGCTGGGTGGGTGACTAACAAACTGGAGAACACTTATACCACAGAAGTCCACCCACTGGAGTGAAGGTTCTGAGCCCCACGTCAGGCTTCCAAACCTGGGGGTCCGGCAACGGGAGGAGGAATTCCTAGAGAATCAGACTTTGAAGGCTAGCGGGATTTGATTGCAGGACTTTGACAGGACTGGGGGAAACAGAGAGTCCACTCTTGGAGGGTACACACAAAGTAGTGTGTGCACTGGGACCCAGGGGAAGGAGCAGTGACCCCAGGGGAGACTCAACAAGACCTAACTGCTAGTGTTAGAGGGTCTCTGGCAGAGGTGGGGGGCAGCTCTGTCTTACCGTGAGGACAAGGACACTGGCAGCAGAAGTTCTGGGAAGTACTCCTTGGCGTGAGCCCTCCCAGAGTCCGCCATTAGCCTCACCAAACAGCCCCGGTAGGCACCAGTGTTGGGTCGCCTCAGGCCAAACAACCAGCAGGGAGGGAACCCAGCCCCGCCCATCAGAAGTCAAGCGGATTAAAGTTTTACTGAGCTCTGCCCACCACCAGTCCCTCCCATCAGGAAACTTGCACAAGCCTCTTAGATAGCTTCACCCACCAGAGGGCAGAGCAGAAGCAAGAAGAACTACAATCCTGCAGCCTGTAGAACAAAAACCACATTCACAGAAAGACAGACAAGATGAAAAGGCAGAGGGCTATGTACCAGATGAAGGAACAAGATAAAACCCCAGAGAAACAACTAAATGAAGTGGAGACAGGCAACCTTCCAGAAAAAGAATGCAGAATACTGATAGTGAAGATCATCCAGGACCTTGAAAAAAGATTGGAAGCAAAGATCGAGAAGATGCGAGAAATACTCGGAGCGGCTGGGCCCATGAGCCATGGCTGCTGAGCCTGCACGTCTGGAGCCTGTGCTCCGCAAGAGGAGAGGCCACAGCAGTGAGGGGCCTGCATACCGCGAAAAAAAGAAAAAAGAATGTTACAAGAGACAAGGAAGGACACTACATAATGATCAAGGGATCAATCCAAGAAGAAGATATAACAATTAACCCAAACTCATGGAGGCTAAACAATACGTTACTAAATAACCAAGAGATCACTGAAGAAATCAAAGAGGAAATCAAAAAATACCTAGAGACAAATGACAATGAAAACACAACAATCCAAAACCTATGGGATGCAGCAAAAGCAGTTCTAAGAGGGAAGTTTATAGCTATACAAGCCTACCTCAAGAAACAAGAAAAATCTCAAATAAACAATCTAACCTTACACCTAAAGGAACTAGAGAAAGAAGAACAAACAAAACCCAAAGTTAGCAGAAGGAAGGAAATCATCAAGATCAGAGCAAAAATAAATGAAATACAAACAAAGAAAACATTAGCAAAGATCAATAAAATTAAAAGCTGTCTCTGAGGGCTTCCCTGGTGGCACAGTGGTTGGGAGTCCACCTGCCGGTGCAGGGGACACGGGTTCGTGCCCCAGTCCGGGAGGATCCCACATGCTGTGGAGCGGCTGGGCCCGTGCATCCGGAGCCTGTGCTCCACAACGGGAGAGGCCACGACAGTGAGAGGCCCACGTAACGCAAAAAAAAAAAAATGATAAACCATTAGCCAGACTCATCAAGAAAAAGAGGGAGAGGACTCAAATCAATAAAATTAGAAATGAAAAAGGAGAAGTTACAAGAGACATCGCAGAAATACAAAGCATCCTAAGTGACTACTACAAGCAGCTCGATGCCAATAAAATGGACAACCTGGAAGAAATGGACAAATTCTTAGAAAGGTAGAAACAGAACCAGGAAGAAACAGAAAACATGATAAAAAAAAAATTTTTTTTTTAAAGAAGGAAGGAAGAGACCAAGCAGTGGCTTCTAACTAGTAGTGAGTGAGAAAGGAGGCATAATTACATAAATAGGCAGCGAGGCCAGAGTGGTAAGTAAAATACCTTGACTGTATAAATCTTTGGCGGTAGCTAATTGCCCACAGTCTATGTAGGATTAGAATAGGTTATCTCATTTCAGGGAGAGAGAAATGTGTTTTCATTTATACAAGGAATTTATTAGGATAGGTAAGAATAATTTTTAATATATAACTATGGGGAAAGTCAAAAGTGTCAGACTATAGTAGACATTCTTTTTGCTGAGTTGTTCCTATTTGAGGGGAAGTCCCAAGATCAGGGGAAGCAAGATTCTACCTCTCATTGCAGAAGCCAAAGTGGAGAAGATAATCTGTCTTCCCTATCTCTTGGGAGACAGAGTGTGGGCAAATGCCTTAAACATACCCAATCAATTGGTCAGATGCATAGTTTTGACACTTAGGGAATGAAGCAAAGGTCAGCGAAAGATTATATTCAGCACTTATGGGAAAATCAAAAATCCATGACACGGCTGCAAGTGTTCAGTGGTTAAGTCCAGCATTGCAGTACCAACAGAAATATATAAAGAAGACTGTAAGTCGAAACCTTGGCTATCCTTGCCTCCCTTGGTTCCTGTCTAAACCAGGTTCTCTAGCCCACCTAGCAATTCTTTTAGTTTCTCAATATCTCTCCAGTAAAGTCCTCCCCTGATTAAAGATGATTTCTATAACATGCATTCAAGCACACTGACTACTACAGAGGCATAAATGCGCTTTAGGATAATTATGCCATCAGGGACAGAAACAATTTACTGCCTATGTATATACTACTTCCTGTAGCAGACTGGAAGATAAATAAACTATAATGACAGACATATGCTCAAAGCCAGAATATTTACTTCTTCTATTAATATGTTAGATTGAATCAAATGAAAAATATAGTTATCAGACCATTTTTTTTAACCCCAAAAAATTTTCATGTGGTTTAACCTAACATTTCTGGGTTGTGTTAAAAAGGCAGTCATATCTCTCCCTACCCAGATGTTCTTAGCTAATTTTAAAAGGTTAGCTTCAAAATCCTTACTTAATTTGTCTAATATTTTTTAAATGCTTAAGCTTTAAAATTCAACTGATAATAGCACAGATAGTTTTACACAGCACTGGTTGAGCCTTATAGAATGGTGACCCCCTTAAAGTCTGTAAATAATAGAGAACTTTGGGAAAAAATAATGTTCAGTAAGAATGAATTAGAGTCACAGAAATCTGTAACCAGAAGGACAAAATAAATTTATAACCAGAGTGTGATTTGACTCACATTTAGTCCTAACTTGCATCTTGTTGGTTTGAAATTCCTCCTGCCGAATGGGATTTCGTATTATTCTTAAAGTCATTAAGAAAAGAATATAAATTTGGGGGTAACTGATTCTAGTTTCCAACACCCAGAAACCTGTTTGGGGTTTTTTTTTCCCTTATATTTACGTATATCGTACCTGCTACATTTCCTTTTACATTTACAGAATATAAAAGGTAGTTTCTCACCAAACAATACATATTTACTTTTCATATACTTAAAGGTACTAATTTAGGCCTCAGCATTTTGCTTCCTACTCAACCATCCTAATTCCTTTAATATTTCCTCAGGAGTCTATTTTCTAGTCCCTTTCTCATATTCTCTAAACCTCAGGCACATTTGTCAAATCTTCCAAACTGCAGAACATAGTATATCTTAAAAGCGGATGCAATGTGAAAGAAGAAACCAGTGTTGGGGATGGGTGAAAATGTGCTCCTGGAGAAGAGGATCAAAAAGGAATTGATGATAAGGAACATGGAGTGGGAACTACTAGAAGTAGTCAAATACGTACTTACCCAACCATTCTTAATACAAGTGCAAGGCTAGAAGAAATACACTGTGGAAAATGAGATAAAGCAGGTTTGCTTTTTGCGTTTCTTCCTTTATTTTTTAACCTATCACCAAAGTTCTCTAAGAGAGTCCAACAACAAATTATTAGATTTTGCTCTAAATCAATAGTTCTTAGGTTGCCTCAATACTTGCTCACGTGTTGCTAAGCTGATAGGGGATTTTTACCTGAATGGCACTTCTTCCTGTGGAACATCCACAAAGTAACGAATAAAAAATCTCTCAGAATCTTCTCGCTCACCATCAGTGACAACACTGCCATTAAGTTTGGAAACCGATGGCAATCTATAAATAAAAAGCAAAAGAGACATAATAAAAATATTGAGACTTAGAAATAAAATTATTGGTTTGAGGCCCAGTCTTATTATCATGAAAGGACTCATTTGATGTAGCTCTGCTTGTGTACAACTACCAGCATGAACTAATGTGGTATAAAATAAAAGGACCAAAAATATCTAAAGTTTCATTTTTGATGTGACACCTGACCTTTTATAACCATACCTCACCTTTCAAAATAAGATCCTAGGCAGCACGGCCCAACTTAAGTATCATGCAAGCCACACACGTAATTTTAAATTCTCTAGTAGCCATATTTTCAAAAGTAAAAATAAAACAGATAAGATTAATTTTAATAGTATATTATATTTAACCCAATATATCCAGGATACAATCATTTCAATCTATAATCAATACTAAAAAAATAACTAAGATACTTAAATGTTCTTAATACTTAAATGTTGTTTTTTTTATATAAAGTGTTTGAAATCCAGTGTGTCTTTTTCACTTATGGCACATTTCAATTCAGACTAGCCATGATTTCAAGTGCTCAAAAGTCCCCCATGGCTGATGGTACCATACTGGACAGCACAGGTCTACAAAGCAGTCAGTACAGGTTGGTCATATAGTTCAGGAATTCATTTATTATATTTACAAAAGAACTGTGTAAAGAAAATAAACTACAAGGCCTGCAAGACTTACTCTTCGTAGAAGAAAAGTATGCTGAAATTTATTTCTTCAGTGGGATATTACTGTGTATGTCAACAACTGGAACGCAGTAAAGATCTGGTAGGTATTAGTTGGTCAGAAAGATCAAAGTGGTTTATAGAACCACTCTTCTTTAGGGAACCTTAAAGCCTACTGTTCCCCTGTCAAAACTACTATGTGTAGTACACAAGAGAACAAATCAAAACTCCGTGGCCCTTTAATCTTAGTCAAGCCTTACTGCTGCTAAAGGCACATACAAAAATAAACCCTCATGGGACATTTCAGTAGTCTGGGGGAGGCAGAGGCTGAGACACGAAAGGCAGAGGAGTCAGAGGAAGAAGGTAACAGCATGGTGGTCACATTTAAGTCAATCTACATGAAGAAGAAAACACAGATGCTACTCTCGGTTTTACACTAATGAAACAGCCCAATTTTCAGGTATTTACACTTTAAATGACTTCTATGTTAACACAGAAAATAAGGGTAACTAAAATAGAGTTGATTCCCTATTATACCTACTTTTTCTTCATGACCCAAAACAGGATTTCAAATATTGTAAATATTGAAAAGTATAAAAATAGAATAGATTTGTGAGGGAATTTTTCAGTGGTCTTGGCAGATCAATTATATTTCATTTTTCTCATCATACTGTCTTCGTTTTCCTCTAGGACGTGGAGCTACAGAAGCAGCTTCTTTAAGCAGCCTGTTCTAGAGATGGATAAACACACAGTGCACTCCCCTCACCCCCAAACAGTGCATTATCCCTTTAATGAAACAACAAAGCCCCGAGAAAAGAAAGCAGAAGAATCAGTACAACAGACCTGGCTATTACCAATTTCCTTCGCTCCTCGGTGGTATATGGCTGAAGAAGAGGAATTCCTAACAACCTCACTTCTTCAAGTTTAGGGAATGAGTTTAGTTTGTCAATGTCTTCCCAGGACCGCAAACCTAATTTGAGAAATATATTGTTTAAGTAAACCCAGAAAAGCACACAAATGAGAAGATAAACATAGCAAAAAAATTTATTTCCATTAATAGGTTCTGAAATGTTATAATGATCATAAACTAGTTAGAGATCCTGAAATTTTTCTTTATCCAAGGAAAGAATGGAATAAAACACCATAAAAACTTCCCTGCAACCTCTCTTAACCCTGTGATCCCAGTGCTCAAAGGACGCCCTTTATTCTCCAACATCCACTCATCTACTGATTCTCCACCCAAATGGCTGGTAAAGGGGGTCACTGGTGGTTTAATAAGCAGGATGGATGCCATGATTACGTAATTGAAAAAGTGATGTGATCAACTCTTTCATCAGACAGAGACTCAGAGAACATAACTGTTGATCAGAGTGGACACTGCCAGCGTAAATTGCTACCTAACAAACACTAAAATGGGCAAGGTCAATAGAACCCGAAACTAAATATCATCTTTCAACTGTCCTCATTGTGGGGACAGGGAAAACAGGTTCAAAATTTAGAACAAACAAACAAAATCAAAAACAAAAAAACTGAACCCTTGGGTAGGAAAACATGAAACAAATTAAGATTGTTCAGACCTAAAAGGAAACTCTTCCTAGAGCTGTGAACAAATGTATCATCCTTGGCACTGGTAGGAAAAGTATCCCTGTAATGAGGAGGCTGGTCAGTTGTACAACACATTAAATCCATTGCAGAAAACAACGCAGTCCCTTCCTATTTCTATCAACCTTCAGCAAGGGTAAAGGCAGAGGAGCAGTTTGTGAGGACCCTGGTGCAAAAATTATCCCAGGTCACTGTCCTCTTCCCTTCAGAATGGCATTGCCATCTAGGAGGAAGAATAGAGTTAGCTCAAGGGATGTCAAGTTGTGAAATAAACAGCTTCCTTATGCAAATCACTTGTTTTTAAGACTTAATTCCCGCCCTTGTAATCTCCGTGGTGGAATAAACCGTTTATGTTTTTTCAGTTATAGGTCAGAATTATTTTTACTTATGTAGTTGTTTTAAAAATAGGCTGAAAGACAATACCAAGAGAATGAGAGGAAAATCCATACACTGGGAGAATGCATTTGCTAAAGGCATACTGATAAAATATACAAAGAACCCTTAAAACTCAACAACAAGAAAATGAACAATCCGATTAAAAAATGGGTGGAAAACCTGAACAGACACCTCGCCAAAGAAGATATACAGATGGCAAGTAAAGCATATGAGAAGATGTTCCACATCATATGCCATCAGGAAAATGCAAATTAAAACAACAATGAAATACCACTATACACATATTGGAATGGCCAAAGGCCAAAACACTCACAGCACCAAATGCTGTCAAGGATGTGGGGCAACATAAATGTAGAAAGGAACAATAGAAAAAAATCAGGTGCAGGTAAGAGGGTTGCTGTAGATTAAGAGAGTATGTTTTATCTGTTAAAGATACATACTGAAGATTTTAAGGCTGAAATTACATGATTGCTGAAATTTGCTTTTAAAATATTCCCTCCAAAGGCAAAACAGTATGGGGGATAAATACAGGAAGCAAGATGCTAATAAATGTTGAAACTGAAAAAAAAAAAAAAAAAAAGGATGTGGAGCAACACTAAGTCTCATCCATTGCTGGTGCAATGCAAAATGACACAGCCACTTTGGAAAAGAGTTCGGTGGCTTATTTCAAAACTACACGTACTCTTATCATATGATCTAGCAACTGCACTCTTTGTTATTCACCCAGATGAACTGAAAACTTACGTCCACACAAAAACCTGCACATGGAGGTTTACAGCAGCTTTATTAATTAAACCAAAACTTGGAAGCAATCGTGATGCCCTTCAGTTTGTGAGTGGATAAATAAACTGTGGTACATCCAGACAATGGAATATTATTTAGTGCTAAAAACAGGAACATTCTATTAAGCCATGAGAAAGCATGGAGGAAATTTAAATATGTAATAGTAAGTGAAAGAAACCAGTATGATTCCAACTATATGACATTCTGGAAGAGGCAAAACTATGGAGACAGCAGAAAGATAAGCGGTCGCCAGGGATTAGGGGGAAGGGAGGGATGAATAGGCACAGAAGATGGTTTGGGCAGTAAACTATGTATTATGTACAATACTACAATGTGTGTCATTACAGATTTGCCCAAACCCACAGAATGTACAACACCAAGAGTGAGCCCTGATGTAAACGATGGCCTTTGGATGATGACGTGTTAATGCAGGTAAACTGAAAGGTGTCACTTAGGTGCTGGGATGTTGATAGCGGGGGAGGCTGTTCCCATGTATGGCAGGGAGTATACGGGAGCTCTGTGTACTCTCTGCTCAGTTTTGCTGTGAATATAAAGACTCTAAAAAATAAGGCTTATTAATTTTTAAAAATAGGCTAAAATATTCATTCCTGTGATATACAGAATCAGATGGCAACAAACTGGTAATCAATTATATGTAAACACTAGAAAAGGAATGTGAGAATTTGAAAGCCATAGCAGGTTGGGATTCCTCAACCTAAATCAAGACAAAAGTTTAGTTTGTAATTCTCTGTACTCTTTTTACCCTGCCTTTTACTATCCAATTCATCAATTTCATTTCACTCCTTTCATAGCATGACCCCTTTAATATACAAAATAATAGCTAATATAATGCTATGCCAAACAAATATTTGATAAATACTGATATTTATCAGAGCATTTATGGAAATGAATGCCTTAAATTTAGCTAATCATTAGGCATCTGCAGGCTTCCCTGGTGGCACAGTGGTTAAGAATCCGCCTGCCAGTGCAGGGGACACGGGTTCGAGCCCTGGTCTGGGAAGATCCCACACGCCGCGGAGCAACTAAGCCCGTGCGCCACAACTACTGAGCCTGTGCTCTAGAGCCCGCAAGCCACAACTACTGAGCCTGCGAGCCACAGCTACGGAAGCCCATATGCCTAGAGCTCGAGCTCCGCAACAAGAGAAGCCACCACAATGAGAAGAGCCAGCGCACCGCAGCGAAGAGTAGCCCCTGCTCGCCGCAACCAGAGAAAGCCCGTGCGCAGCAACGAAGACCCAACACAGCCAAAAATAAATAAATTAGATAAATTAATTAATTAAAAAAATACAGGCATCTGCATGTCACTCTTTTTTTTTTTGCATGTTACTCTTGAAATTCATCCTGTAAGAAGGCAGAGCTGTGACTGACAGAAATACACTTCCACTGTATTTCATGCGTAAGTTCAGATCAGTCTGCATGTAGAATGAGAGCAAGCCTGTTCCTCACCTGCCTTGTGGAGGCTGATGGATCGCAGATTAGGAAACAACCTAGCCAATGAATCATCAGGCTCGTCAATAGCATTCACATGGTTGTTGGCCAGGACGAGGGTATCCAGTGAAGGAAACATAACTCCTAACTTGCGTATTTCAGTCCAGTCTTGGAGGTTATTGTCTGTTATATGTAGTAGCTTAAGAGAAGGACAGCAAATAGAAGGACAAGACACTGTTTCATAGTCATTAAGGCACAGGAAGAGCTCTTCCAAACTGCAGAGAAAAAAGGAAATATTTCATTGTTTAAAGCAGTTAAGTTTCTACTCTGCAGCTATTTTCAGTCATTCAATAAATAAGCGCCTACTATGTATGAGACTCTGCTAGGTGTTGTAGAGAAAATTATAAAGATGTCTTTCTGAAGGTTAAAATACAGCTGGGAAGACAAAACCTAAAATACATAAAACAGCAGAGAATGATATAACCCAGTACTAAATTCATTTTGTGCTTAAGTAAATAAGTGCTACATGAAGCAGCACTAACCGTGAGTACAACAGCACTTTATATAGGAATAGGATTGAAGTTGTGGTTGGAATAGTCAGGAAAGGATGCATGGCCTTGAAGGAGGGGTAGACTTGGGTAAATTGAGAGGACACAGAAGGAAATTCTAGAAACAACATGAACAAGTATTTAGAAAAAGAAATAATAACTATCATTTATTGAATTCCTACCCTGTGTCAGGTCCTGTGCAGGTGCTTTATAGACTATACTTCTACTTCTGCAATTTTATAGACAATTATGTTCACTTTATAGACAAAAGTTTATCAAAGGTCATAAGGATAGTAAGTGGAAATGGGATTTAAAAGCTCATTCCATGCCATGCTAGATGTTGCATGCAGTGAGAAAACCAATCTCATTAGAGGGAGAGTGAGAAACTAAGATGGAATGAGTAAGTTGAGACCAGATTCTGAAAGGCTTTCATAGTTTCCATATTTAGACAGTCAAGGAGACTACAGCTTCATATATTTCTTTAAACTACTTCCTTTTAATATTTATGTGCATATGCAAAGAGAGATACAAACAAAACAGAACAGAGCATTTCTAAGCTGACAAAAGTATAATTTCCTGCTTGAATTATTGAAAGGAATACTAGGTCCATTTTCCCATCATGCAAGCTAGGCACTTAATCATCTGAGTGTTAATATATTTTAGAGACACTATGATTTTTTTTCCCTCCCAAAGAAAAGTGCTAAGGCAAAATTCTGGAATCAGGTAATCAGAAGATTAAAATGGAAAAAGGCTGGGTTGATCTCGAAACGATAAGTGCTTCTCAGGGATATCTTCTCGCCAAAGGATGACATATCCCATGTCTTGGTGCTACCCAACACTGAACAAGTATTCCAATGAAAATGTTACTAGATTACCCTCACAGCCTCATTTAATTACTTCATTTTTCTAACCTCATTCTCCATTCAATCTGCAGTTCTAGTATTTCTGAGATGGGAGACCAGCAGTAACTCTATGTACTAACACAGACGGCAACATGGCTCCCTCTCCATCATGCTCTCTGGGCTTACTCTGGTAACTCCTGCAGTATCGTGTGGACTGTCTCCCAAGAAGCTTTGCTGTTGTTGAGAACAAGTTTTCGAACCCCGGAGAAGGACCCGGCACACGTTCTTTCTAAAACCGATAAATTCAGAGGGTTGGAACTCAGGTTTAGAAACTCCAACTGGGGAACATTTGACACAATTTTACTGACCTGTGGAGAAAAAAAGGAAAAGCATATCAGGCAGTAATCAGAGCTTTTAAACAACAATCATACTCAAGAAAACCTAAGTGAGTGGGTCTCCAGGCAAAGGGCCATTTGCATTATGGAGTCCTATTTAGTGATAGTACCCGCAGAAAGGCATAAATAATTGCGACAAATCATGGTAAATAATTTAATCTCCTTCTATGAAATAGTAGCATAACTGAAAATTAATGGTAGAAAAGAAATATTTTCCATGTTACCTTTGGCAAAGTTTTTGATTCTACTCTGTGTAATATTCTCTTCGATATCACTACATGATATTTTGGAGAAAAGATCATTTAGATGACATTTTAGGCTACACGTTTTAAAGAGCTGGGATTGGGTCATGTACAGTAATTCTCTTTGAATATCTCCTTCCTTCCATCCTCAGTAGAATACTAAGGCTAATTAAAGGTTTATTAAAGACTACATGGTAACAATTCAGGTATTCAAAATTGATCACATAGTCACAATCACTTAGAAAACAGTTTTGGCTTGGTTCAAAGATGCACCAAACTTTAAAATATATTTACTCAGAAGTAAAAAGCATCCATAACTATATTACAAAA
Organism: Neophocaena asiaeorientalis asiaeorientalis; assembly: GCF_003031525.2. Classification (NCBI taxonomy): domain Eukaryota; kingdom Metazoa; phylum Chordata; class Mammalia; order Artiodactyla; family Phocoenidae; genus Neophocaena; species Neophocaena asiaeorientalis. Next base: position 16,607 of record NW_020175012.1, read on the forward strand.
GAGAAAACATGATCATCAATTTAGTGATTTAGCTAGCAACTTGGTAGACAGAAAAAAGGAAAGGAAATGAGCTTTACTGATTACTGACCTTAACTATTTGCTCTGCATTGTACTAGGTTTTTAAAATATAACTTATTTCACTAAATTCTCAAAACAACTTGCAAGATAACTAATATTCTTTTATTTTAATAAATGAGGAAACTGAGGCTCGGAGATGTTAAATAATTTGAGTAAGATTTCAGAGTCACAAAAGCCAAACCTAGGATTTAAAAATCAGAGCCATTGTTCTTTCCAATACACCACAACAAGTAAATCATAAATATAACCAGAAATAATGAAGAACTAGCTTAAACAAGTATGATATAAACACTAGAAGCCCAGTAAATGTATTAAGCATCAATCAGCCAGGCAACATGGTAACTGAAAGCTATGAGAAAAGGAGTAGAACAGAATAGTTAGGATTGGTTTTAGAATCAGAAAACCTGGACTCAAACCAGGTTCTAACACTTCCTAGCTGTGTGGTTTGACAAGTTACTTAGCCTTTCCAAATCTCAGTTTCCTTATTTGTAAACTAGAGAAAACAGTTCCCATCTATTTTACAGTATTGTTGGTAGGATTAGATGAGATACATGTGTAAAGCACTTAACAGTGATTGGTACATATTTTAGAAACTTGTTTCCATACCTACTGCCCAAGAGAATGTAAAAGCAGGGATAGTACTTACCTGGTTCACTACCACAAAGTGGGCACTTAATGTTTGTTGATTAAATTAATGGCACAAAACCATTTAATAAATGTAACTATGACTAATAGGATATGTACAGTATGAACCAGTATCTCAACCCTGATTATATGTCATATCACATTTATTTAAATATGTCATATTTAAAATAATTAGTAGAATTTTAAAAATATACTGATTCCCAGGAGCCACCATAAACTACTGAATCAGAAGCTTCACAGGTGGGACGAGCTTCATGGCTGGGACCTGGATACCTGTTTGTTTTCAGAGCTCCATAGGTAATGACAAAAATGTATCCAGTGTCGAGGACTATGGGGAGAAAGAAAAGGCAGTCTGCACTTTACATTAGGTCTGTGTACTATGTACTGTACAGTTTAGGAGCTCTAAAATCAGTGAGAAGTAAATTAATTCCAAGAAGGTTCGGAGAAGTATGTAAGAGGGAATGGTCTTCACACACACCAGTTCATCTATTCTAACACAGCGTCTGAAGTAGTACCGTATTTATTTTCATTTTATAAATGAATAACTAAACTATCTTTCAGAGGAAAATATACTAGGCTTCAGTTTAAAATGTAAAAGATTCACACCAGTCAGCATATATTTTCCTGTTTGGTCTCTTCTGTGACCAAATGGTAACAAGCATTTGTGTGATATATGGCTAGGATTTGGAGTTTAGTGTGTGGCCACGACACAGCTAAACAGTCCACACAAGGACCAATCCTTCACTGCAGTCTACCACCTGGATACCAATATATGAAGGCCTTTCATACATAAGATGATGACTAGCTATGCTTCACCTCTTTTAAGGGCAAAAAAAAAGATGAAAAGGAACTGTGCTCCAACTACAGCATGGAGAATAACTGCTAATTATAGGTACAACCCTAGTTAAGTAAACAACACATAAACCTTTGCTAACCACAACCCTTCATATTTTATTTTTGTAATAAAGAAGAAAACACCCCCCAAAGTGGAGACTATCAGAGTCTTTGAAGCAATTTCTGAAAGAATTCCCAAAGCTGGCAGATACATGATGTGATCTTCTTCATAGTCTGCATCTGCGCTACTGTCCAATGAGAATAAAGATTTAAAACAATGACTCAGCAGCCCTAGAATATACTAAACAAGATAAAATTGGACTATAGTTTAATAATCCAAGCAGGAAAAATAATATATGTTAGAAGTAAATATTTTCTTTAAAAGGTTAAAATTAGGGCTTCCCTGGTGGCGCTGTGGCTGACAGTCTGCCTGCCGATGCAGGGGACGCAGGTTCGTACCCCGGTCCGGGAGGATCCCACATGCCGCGGAGCGGCTGGGCCCGTGAGCCATGGCCGCTGAGCCTGTACGTCCGGAGCCTGTGCTCCGCAACGGGGGAGGCCGCGGCAGTGAGAGGCCCGCGTACCGGAAAAAAAAAAAAAAAACACGTTAAAATTAAAAAGGATTTTGTGTAACCTTAAATTAATAATAATATTCTGGAAAATATTGTATTCATTACACAGGTAAATTTATTCATGGTAGAAAATATCTTAATAGTAAAGGCTATTATTATTCAGTGAGTGTCTAGGGCAGTATATTGACTTCTCTTTTTTAAATTCTAAAAATAAAGACGCTTCTAGCTGGAGTGAGTTCAGGACACTCACGTGCAGAAACATGGAGATGAACTTAGATCACCTTTTAGATCTCCAAAACTCTATGATTTAATAGAGGACCCTCTACTCTCAGTTTTGAAATAGAAGAAACTAAAGTTTTAAGAAAAATGGGGAAAGGGTAGTAAGATAACAATCTGTAATTTATACCCAAGCTATTCTCTATCTCACCCATGGTGAACTCCTCCCTCCTCTCAACTGCTTAGTGTAATGTCTTTTATAAAATGGTTTTGATAAGGAAAGGAGGAAAAAAGAGGTACCTTGGGAAAAGTCAGACAAAAATCTACTCAGCCAAAAAATTCAAATCAAAAGATAAAAAATGCGTCATTTTTTTTATACATAGATGCCCAGTTTTAGATGGCCAGAGACAAATCTTTGCCTCTCCCCAAAGCATTACACTTCTCGCTCATATTTATATTAGTCTCTGAATATAAAGCAGCCAGTAGTTTAAACTATCAAAGAAGATACTCATAACATTAGTGATCATTCAAAAACACTAAAAGAACCAACTAGATTATTCTGTTCCATGTTGGTATATCAAATACTGGCTGAAATAAACTTAGTTAATGGCCAGGGACAAATGATCTTCTGGGTAATCAAATACATGGGTTTCAATGGGTTGCAATGTAATGTCTTAAAACTGTGACCTATGAGGCATTTTGCAGCTTGGCAAAGAGTTTAATCAATCCTAAAAATCAATATTCTTTCGTTGTCGGTACTTCTCCCATCTCTCTGTGTTCTGATATATATTCTAGAAGATTGGGACGAACTACAGTTAAGGCTAAGGACAAAACATAAAGGAATGATGAAAACAAAAATAAATGGAAACCTGAAAGGTAGCAGCAACAAACATTCATTTGAAAACTGCCTGAAATCAGACTATAGGGCACTTACAGGAATATACAAACCAAGCACCAACAGAATACAAATAAACATGTGACCCTCTGGGTGTATCTGTCAATGTGAGCTGGAAAATATTCAGTGGAGACCTTTGTCTAAGCAGAGAAAAGGCTGAATCACCTAGTGTAAACTCTTGTGTTCTGATCCATGTTGACATTGTTCTTCTGAGGTAGCAACTATATCACTATTAAACTGTTTCTACCAGTTAGCAAAAGCTTATGTATGTGGTCAAAGTATAGGTCAAAGCACAAAGCACAACACCTTTATGAAATTTTTACTCCCGAAGAAATAAATTTAGGGGAATCAGCCTGTGAACATAGGAGCTGAAATAACTCAGGGTAAGAGCTGGTCTGAATTGTCACCCATGCAGGTCAGAAATCTCACCAGAGGCTCAGCAGGACTCCTGAGGGAACTGTAGAGAAGGAGGATGAACAAGGTCGCTCTCTTTGCATCCGTGCATGTGGACAGAGCATGCATGTCAATTCAGCATCTCAAAGGACCCAGAAGGCACAGATTGTAATTTGTTGAACAGTGAACTATAACAGTTGTTTGGATAAGTAACTCAATCAATAATTACATGGACAAATAGAGATTGCTTCTTGGAACAGCCAAGTAAATCTGTATATATTAACACATGACTTAGAAATCAAGTGACGTGCATCTCAAAGAATTTTGGTAAACATCTTAATAAAAATAGGAAATATAACTGGTAGCACAGATACCAGATTAAACAAGACTATGAAATAGACGAATATAAGAAAAGCTAAAGAAAAATGGGTTATAGATAGATTTTTCTTAAACAAGAAAGCTGTCTTAGAATCTGTATCATATTTAATATCTACCAAGTGTCTCGATGATTAATTTTATCAACAGTCCTGTCTTATGGATGATAAAGGATTAAGTGAATGTCTTAAGATCACAGGAAAAGTTAGAACAAGTGGGCCTGATCAAACCTTAAGATACAATCATTTATTCATTAAGGCATTCAGCAAACATTTGAACGCCTAGAATGCCAGGGCTGATGATAAAAAACAAAACCCTGGATAAGCTCATGGTCTAGTAGAAAAACTGTCAAGTAAGCAAATGATTGTGCTACATTGTAATGAATCCCTTTATAGCAACATGATACAGGTGTTAGGATAATCTAATTCTGCCTGAGAGTCAGGGAAAGTTTGAGAGGAACAGCAACTTGGGCCAAGTCTTGAAAGATACATAGGAAGCAACTGGGTAGACAGAGGAGAAAGAGAACAGTAGATTTAGAATGAATAAAAGCAAGGAAGCTTTTCATGTCCACATTTATCATGAGCTGCAAGAAAAGCACATGGCTAAAGATGGAGATAAAACTCTAGAAATAGCAAAGGGCCGTATGATAGAGGGTCACACTTAGAGAGTTCAGACCATAGTTTGTAGGTGGTGAAGAGCAGCGAAGGGACTTGAAGCAGGAGTTTCATAATCACACTTCATTTATTAAAAGCAGTCTGGTAGCACTGTAGAAGGTTAGCTTAGAGGAGGCAGAGTAAAACCAGAGTCAGGAAAACCCATTAGGACACTTTTCCAATACTCCAAACAGGAAATAAGAACCTAAATTAAGTAGGAAGAACTATTTTTCTCTTTTTCTTAAGGGTAGCTTCTATCAGGTCACGCTATAATCAGGTAGGTAATGTTATATATAATAATAAGAGAGAATGTCATAATACTTTTATTTGTGCAACTTGGCTTAGAGTTACTCTGAGGTCAAAGGCATCAGTTGTATCAAATTACCAGTGCAACTTAAAATAAGGAAAAGTTCTAAAAGATTTGGAATAAATTTCAGGAACAAGAATAAATATTTTTATAACCTTAGGTTCGAGCTCCAGTAATTTTTATGTCAATTTATAGTAATAAATGTAGCAGTAGTAGCAGAGAATGGGCACAGGATGTGTGAACTAGTGAAACGGTAGAGGATTTAATGCACTGTTAGCAATCTAAACCTCTGCGGCCTCATTAACCTCTTGATGCCTGGAATAAAGTTCCTCAGCGCTTTTCACATTAATGAAAAACAAATCAGCAATAACAAGGTGCATCGAAAAATCACCATAGAGACAGTTGGAGCAGTCAGTTATTTCTCTTGAGACATACAGAGGAGAATCTCGAGCGAGAACCAGGATTCCGCAGCATACGTAACAACGTAAACAATGATACAGTGAGTTGTTCACCGAAATGCAGCAGTATAAAAACTTTACCTCGTGCCAGTCTTCGAGTCTGTTGTCAGAAAGATCGAGTTCTGACACGTGAGCACAGAAGGCAGCGATTTCTTTTTCATCCCCTGCACAGGTTATTCCACAGCTGTTCAACACCAGTACACTTGGGAGGTTGAGGCGATCTGAATCATGGGAGAAACAAAATACTTTCTCCGTCAGCCTAATTCTTGTCTACATACATTCAGCCACCAGGAATCAAGATCAAATTGTGTGAAATTACACAAGGACCTTGAAAATATAAGATACGCTGGGATCCAAGGGTACTGAATTCTAAGGGGAGACAGCCAAATATGGCCCAGGAGATCAGAAGAACTAGACCAGTACCCCCAAAAAGCCCTGGAGGTTTCACCTCCTGGCAGCATTGTTTATCTCAACTGCCAACAACAGAACCATCATCCATGCTGTCACCTTATCATGTGACACTAGATCCATGTGATTCATGTCAGGGCCACCACTGTGTTCTTATTGGCCTCAATTCTTTCTTTTTTTAATTTAGTTCAAAAGTATCATTCTGGATAGCTCTTTTCTCTCTGTCTGATTTGTATTTTCACTTTCTGTTGCCTCTGGAAATTATCTCAAACCATTAAATAGTCTATCTGCTAAACCACTTCTGTTCTTCAAGTTCATATCACTCAAGGAATCTTCCTCGCTTACGTGGATCCATTTAAAAATCTGTATCTTTCTCCCATACTTGTCCATCAATCATTCCCCTTTCAGATCCATGTAGAATTTGTCCCTTATGAAAATCAGACTTTTAAAAATATATAATTATAATGAGAGAAAATGTTTTAAAGTCTTAAACCATTCAATGAATTCAGTCAAACTATTGCTTGTTCAAAAGTATGTCAATAAAATCACTCTTCCTATCTCTAATAAAAAGGATAAATATGAGAATTCAACCACTCTTTTCCCATTTGGTACAAAGCCAAGGCTCACAAAAGTATATTTCATTAATGGAAGCCTCGAATAATATGAACTTTCAACTTAGTACTTTTCACAGAATCAATTTTCTCAGAATGGGAGTGGACCCTGAAAAAATGAGCAAGTAAGAAGTCCACTTCTTTCTGCTGCTTCAGTTTATACGGATTGATAAGATAGTTGCATTGAGAAATAATAAACATTCAGTAACCTTTGGACACAGGAACTAAAACACTGTTCAATATTCATCTCCCATCACTACAAAGAACTACTTCCAATAACAGTTAATTACAACATCAAGCTAAAATGCAAACCAAAAACACACCTTGCACGTTTCTAGTTGTAGATCTTTGCTCACATAATAATCCCCCTCCTAGAATGTCTTTATCTCCTCTCTAACCAAATTCTACATTCTTGAAGGGTTAGTTCAAATCTCGCAGCTCTGAACCCTTTCTTGATCCTATAAATTAACTCTCTAAATGTCTTTCCCAATCACTGTGCCGTTCATTTGACTCAACATAAACTACCTTGTGTTATTATATATTTTTGTAAATGTGAATACATTGTAATCCAATAAGCTGTAAGGTCACTGAGGGCACAGGCCAGGCTTGTACTATCTGCACCCTCCGAGTTCCTTGAAATATTATCACTCAAATATTGCTCTCACCCTATGAGTGCAACTAGAATGCCTTTTGGCCAACCTGCAGGAAAATAAATCCTTTCAGGTTTTCAAAAACACTGAAATCATAGCAAGGGAGAAAGACTATTCAACTCATAATTCAAAATAAAGGGAATCATTTGCAAATAAGGCAATATTCTGGTTTAACGTCCTAAGTAAGCTCCAGTAAAAAAATGTTTTAGGCCCCATCTTTCTTACCTTTCATAGGAGAGCCCTGAGGTGTGGCTGGGACATGGACGCCCATCCCAGGACCACGGCGGTAAGGAAAGTTTTCAGGACTATATTTTTCACATAATACTTGCATAAAACTCCTCCCACTAGGTTGATCCATCTTCCTTTCCTAAAATTCTACAAGAAACCAAGAAATCATCAAAATTTATTTATTTACTCATACAAGAAATATTTATTGAGAATCAATTATTTATAAGGTACTAAGCTAGGCACTGCATACACATAAGACAGGCAGGGAGAAGAGTTAGATGCTGCAAAAATACAGGGGAAAGATGATGAGGGCCCAAAGTGGTACAGTGGTAGTACAAATAGATTTAAGATGAACTTAGAAAGCAAGCTTTTCAGGAGTTATAGGGGCTGAGGGGAAGGTGGAGTCAAGGCTGACCCCCAGGTTTCTAGTACAGGAGACTAGGTGACTAGTGACACAACTAAGAAAAAAGAAACTATGGAGAGATCTAGGTTTAAGGAGGAAATTGATGAATTCTATTTTATACATGTTCAATCTGAGGCATCTGTTTCAGGGGAACAGTCTGAAATTGGGTGAGAAATGTGAGCTAGCGGCAAAGATTTGGACCTCATCAGGAAATATCATGAATAAGAATAATAGGGCACTAGAACTCTCTGGGACACTGATATTTAAGATACAGGCAGAGGAAGCAAAGCCATGACGGAAAAGTAAAAGGGATGATCAGAGAGCGAAGTGTACAGCCAACATTTTGAGAAGTTTTGGTGAGAAGGGGAGGAAGAAGATGGGCTGATAAGGTAGGCAGGAACAGGAGAGAGTACAGGATTGGGGGCAATTGCCAAGATCTTTCCTCTTAAAATAGGAGAGAACTGAATACGGTTATAGATTATAGAGAAGCAGCAAGTACAGCTGGAGAGTCTGAGAATGACTGCTGGTACCTGGTCCTAGGAAAAACCAGCAGGAATGGGCATTAAAAAACTTCTAAAAGGCTGTTTGGTACTACCCATCTAGTACTCCGAACTGTTCACCATTGGTGGTGATATATTTACTTCACTATGCTGCACTGGTTTGCTTTTGCTTATACAGTTTAATTATACTGAATGTTAGGCATCTTTCTCGTGCAATTGTCCTAACTCCACCATTACATTATGAAGGGGAGCAGTGCCATGCGATTCTACTTTTTCAGTATTGGTTCATAGCATCTGGCAGAGTATACTACACACGGTAAGGGCTCAATAAATGTTGCTGAGAACTAAAATCACGAGCCTCCAGTATGCTGAGCGGAAAGAGAAGATGCAGGATCAGGAGTGGGTTTAAGTCCCACCCGGTTCTACCACTTAATAGTTTTGTGCCATCAGGCAAGACAGCGTATTTCTCTGGGACTCAAACGTCTTATTCTGTAAAATAAGATATTAATATCTATACTGCTTGGAGTTCAGCATTACTGTAGAGCTCTAAAATGTACAAGTGCACTATTGAGATTATAGAGCTCTTGTAAAGCTCTAAAACACACAACTGTTATTACCTGTAACAGGAATTTGTAGTATGGTAGAAAAAGCACATAAACAGAAAACTTAGGCTCTGTCATTTACTAGCTGGGTGAAACATAAGCTAGTTAGCTAGCCTCTCTCTACTTCAATTTTCCCACTGTGGATGAGCTAAAATTTTCCTCTTGGGTTTGTAACAAGAATTTGAAAAGGGCATAAATATAAAAGTGGTCTTTAAACTTGGCCCATTTTCTAGATTACTACCAGGACCACGAGTATTGTACTTTGTGAAATCAATTCACAAATGCCTAGAACACAGAGTAGACACTCATTGAGCACTTGTCCAAAAGTTTTACCCATACTTAATTTATCAAAGTTTAGACTACGTAATACATTTCATAACAAGTATATCACAAGTCACCTTGAAAATACAGGGCTGCCCTCGGTCAGGGTCATCATTTGGGAGCTTAAGAACAGAGCCTGTTTTAGGACAAGAGAGTTTGTTCTTTCTACCCAGAGTGGTAAGTATATGCTGCTGCCCTCTATCCCAGCACTGTGTCAAAAGTGAACTGTGTGGGTTCATCTAGGACTCCAGGAACTTTCAGGTGGAAAGGTTCTTTTTCAATGTAAACTCATCACCAACAGCATACAACACAGAGCAGGTGCTATGCCACTAGTGACAGGCATCATAGTTCTTATCAAAGACCTGTCTCAAGCAGAATGCCAACAGAATTTTCAGAAATGTTTAACAAAAAGTCAAAGAAGTTACACTGCTATCTTCCATGCAACTGGCAGTTCAAAAGAATAAAAAGTGTGTGGGAGGGTGCTGAACTGTCAGTGTCAAAATAATAGTCACCGAGTTTAAATAGCATCTTTTAACTGAGCTTCAGAATCACTTAAACTCCAACCTCTTCGATCCAAGGGCAATAATCCTATACACAATTTATTTATTTATTTATTTATTTATTTTGCGGTACGTGGGCCTCTCACTGTTGTGGCCTCTCCCGTTGCGGAGCACAGGCTCCGCGGCATGTGGGATCTTCCCAGACCAGGGCACGAACCCGTGTCCCCTGCAACGGCAGGCAGACTCTCAACCACTGCGCCACCAGGGAAGCCCTACACAATTTAAATATAGACAAGCTGAGTGTGGAATTAAAGAAACCTCAGCTAAAATTGGAGTCTGGACAGACCTATAGGCAGAGCCCTCACCCTTGCCACGCAACATTAATTACTCCAAATGGGAAGAGATGGAGGCCTACATCTCTGACAGGAAAGTGTTGCCTACTTTACTATCCAGCGGGAAGAAGAAAACTCTTTGCTCAATGACAGCCCAGCCAATCAGAGACCACAACAGCCCAGCCAACCTCCATACTTTGGACTCCCAGCTGCCTCCAATGGACTGTTTGGTTTTAACACACTCCCCCTCCCCTCATTTCCCCTATAAAAGCAAGTTCCCCTTCCTTGTTCTCTGGATTTGCCTGTGGTCTGCCACAGTTTGCACATCTCAAATTGCAAATTCTCTGGCCATTCCCAAATAAACTGGCTTTCGCTGGTTAAATAACTGGCTATTATATTATTAAAATTGATATGAGGGATGGTGAGGTTAGAAACATATGCAAGTCAAAATAAGTGTTAGTAAGCAAGCAATCATGGGAACTGAAAAGTTACTCCTTATGGCCCCGTGCTTTCACAATGCTTCCAAATAGTCTGCTTTTTTTTTTTTCCTAAAGACTTAAAAGCAATGCCAGTCACCTTCACTGGTCATTTTCCAGGATACTCTATTGGAACAGCATTCCAGGCATGCAGATAGTGTACACAATAATACATGGGTTTTGAATTAGAACATTAAGACTGCAAAATGGATCAGTGACATAAATCTACTTAAAATCTGTTGGGGCAGTTGGAGGAGGAACAGTAAGTGGGAAAGGAAAACTGAAAACCAAATAGATTGAAAAACGAGGACATACAGGATGGAAGAAGATCTTTAACTGGAGACTTTTAAAAGGGTTTTTTGGAGGTGGAGGGGTAATCTGTGACTTTCTGGCAAGAACCAGTGTCAAATAACATCTGACTACCTTCTACAGTTGGCAGAGGTCTAATACATTTGTAAAAGTGTGCTGAGTTGGTGCTTAAAGCCAGGGAGCCAGGAATCTAGGGTGATGTTGCTTGGTTCCATTTCCCAAGTCATGGAGTGTGCCTGTGAAAAACTCAACTCCTTTGTGCCTCAAATCCTGACTATAATATGCTTTCATAAAGCACTTGGTAAAAGTGCAAGCTGGAGGATAAGGTGCTCAGCCCAGTCACCTAAGTAACCTCAATAGCTATCAATTTGTACTTTCTGTTCCCAAGGTCAGGTCAAAATTACTATGAAACTCAACACAATTGGAAACAGAAAATAGGCCATGTCTGACCACGAAGAGTGGAAGAGATGCAAGATATAGCCTTATGCTGGTATGCAAGATCAATATTTACTTCACCAAAAAATTTTATGGTAAATTACCACACTTCATAAAGTGTAAATACTACCAGCCTCACTCACAACTTCCAAAAAATATAAATACTACCCCAGAGTCCCAAAACATGCATTTTAAATCTTATAAAAAATAGGTTTATCTGCCTATATATGCACAGACTACCTCCAGAAGGATAAAATAGAAATCAGTAAAATTAATACCTGTGGTTGACTCCAAAGAGAGGAAATGAGGAATAAGGTGAAAAGGAGATTTCCTTCTCACTGTTCAACCATCTGAACAGCCTGAACTCACCAGGTGCATACATCACCCTTTTTTTCCATATATTATCTTTTCAAAATACAAAACATTTTTAAGTGATTTATCTGGGAATGACCTAATAATTTGTCAAAGTATTTTTTAAGTCCTCATTATTATCAACTGTCTGTGAAAAAAATGCCAAACCCGACCATGTGAAATATATAATATTAACTTTTAAAGGAATTGGGAATTGAGGAAGAAAAGAAATAAAATGGATGGCCAAACGGAAATACTTTTGTAAAAGAGCATTGGTAAAGAAAAAGAAAGCAGAACAAAACACGTCTGAGCCTCAGAACTAAACTACAATCAGAATGAGAGGTAGGGTTGAGAAGAAGGGGGGAAAATGATTCGTGGTACTCTCAAAGTCATTACCATGGCTTTAACAAGGGCAAAGCAAAAGCTCCACTATGAAGTGTACAGAGGGTTGGGAAGAACACCCTCAGATCTGCCATGTTGCTTCCTTTGCTAGCCAAGTTAAACGTGTTAATAAAAGTTACCCAAATAGTTCATCCAAATTACTCAAATGGTATCCAAACTATTGTGACTCTGGAACCACAAGGGCCCCAGCAGGCAGAGGTTACAAAGCCATAGCCTAAAGATGCTGGGGAGCTTCAGGCCTCCCAGTTGCCTCCTGCTGTGGAGACTAACAAAAGAATGGGGCTTCCTACAGCAAGATGCAAGTTACTGGAATAATAAACAGTTGGGAACTGATTTAGAGTTCTAAAAAATAAATTGCAAGAATTCAAAATATGCATTAATGTAGGATGAGGTTAAACACCCAGGAAGAGTTTTCATAGCATAAAAATAATAGAGAGGAGGGAAACACTCCCAAGTAGCTTAAAATTATTTTCAGTCATTTGACATGGACCCATTTATATACAACTAACCAATCTCATCTATTCATCAGAGAAGGGCAGAGAAAACCACATTCTCAAAGCTACCTGCCAATATTTTGCTACCAAATATGTGAAAATCAAACTTAGGTTAAATATTTTGGCCAAAGGCTCCACAATTTCACCTTAGGGTTCCTTTGGTCAGATGACATTTCATTCCAGGCATTTTTCTCTTCTCAGGTGCCTATCTCCTTTACAAGACAATCTGAGAATAAGAATTTCTTTACCACTTGTTTAATAAAAATGGAGACAACAAATATGTCTAGTTTTCTCTCTTTTTTGTACCTTATCAAGTGGTTCCAATTAGGCTTATTTGCCCATTTATTCGTAAAATGTGTGCCCTCACAAAGCTTACAGTCTCGTGTGATTCCATTCAACAAACATGAACCAGACACCGAATCTGTGCCAAGCTAAATACTAAAGAAAGTGAGAATGAATAAAATCCAAATGCTGCCCTCGGGGCATCCAAAACCTAGAGGGAAACACAGGGAGATAATGCGTACCTGAAATAAGCCACCCAGAAAATAGTGAATTCAAACACAAGAAGCGATTAACTTTTTAGAAGTATGATCAAGGAAGTAGGAGGTGAACCCTGAGCCATTCTGAAAGATAACAAAGATTAGGTTAACAGGTTGGAGAAGAGCATTCCAGGCACAGGAAACAACGGAAGATAAACCAGCACAAGAGACATTAAGCAGTATTGCTACAACATAAAATATTTGTGGGGAGCAGGGGAGACAGGAGATTCGACTGAAAGGTGGACAGTGGTCAGCTCATGCCTGACCTTGCTCAGGTTTGACTTTATCCTATAGAGATAAGAGTAAGAAAAGTTTTGATAGACTGCTGTGAATATTGTGCAAGGATGGGGGTGACCGATCTTTATGTAGAATATCAAGGGGTCAAAAATGATGAGAATTTAAAAATCCCTAAAGGACTGGGCAAGTAGGAGTTTGTTTACCTTAGTGGAAGCACTTTCAGTACAGACAAGGGAGTAGAAACCATAGTTTAGGGGGTTAAGGAAGTAAATAAATGAAGACAGTAAGTATAGACCATGCCTTTGAGCAGCTTAGATGAAAACAGAAGAGATGGGACAGATGATGAAGAAAAACCAAGCGTTCAGAGAGAGAGACAGAGCTGTTATATCTTGTTCTTTTTTTAAAAGAACAAAAGAGGAATTTATAGGCTGAGTTTGGTGGGTAGGGGCATGGAGCAGGTCAAAAAACTAACAAAACAAAGCTAAGAAAAACAAATATCATATATTAATGCATATATGTGGAATCTAGAAAAATGGCACAGATGAACCGGTTTGCAAGGCAGAAACTGGAGACACAGATGTAGAGAACAAATGTTTGGATACCAGGGCAGGGAAAGTGGGGGGAGGGGGGGTGGGGTGGGATGAACTGGGAGATTGGGATTGACATATATACACTAAATGTATAAAATAGATAACTAATAAGAACCTGCTGTATAAAAAATAAAATGAAATAAAATCCAAAAATAAATAAATAAATTTTAAAAGAACAAAAAAAACAAAGCTAAGGAGGAAAATCTGGATAGCGTCAAAGAATCTCTTAGTATTACTAGCTTTCTCAATTTTGGGAAGTTTTTTTTTTTTTAAGCCCACTTAACTTTTACTTTATGGACTCCTAACCTCATCCCTGCAAAAGTTCCTTTTGTGAAAGACCTCCACTATATCTAAACCCTGCCAGATTCTTGGACATTTTAGGTAGCTGGGACTTTAGTTTGTTTCCTAAATCTTTCTGATCCTCAGCAAAAGTGTACCCAATAAAACATAATTACTCTGGGAAAGTATATGTGTATTTTACATATTTTTACCTCCAGGAAAGATAAAAATGAATAAACAAATAAAGGAATGGATAAAGAAGATGTGGTGCGTACAGACAATGGAATACTACTCAGCCATAAAAAAGAACAAAATAATGCCATCTGCAGTGACATGGATGCAGCTAGAGATTATCGTACTAAGCAAAGTCAGAAAGAGAAAGACAAATACCATATGATATCACTTATATGTGGAATCTAAAATGTGGCACAAATGAACTTATCTGCAATACAGAAACAGACTTACGGACATAGAGAACTGACTTGTGGTTGCCAACGGGGGTGTGACTGACCGGGAGTTTGGGGTTAGTAGATGCAAACTATTAAATTTAGGATGGATAAACAACAAGGTCCTACTGTATAGCAAAGGGAACTATATCCAATCTCCTGAGATAAACTGTAATGGTAAAGAATATTAAAAAAGAATATATTTATGTGTATAACTGAGTCACTTTGCTGTACAGCAAAAATTAGCACAACACTGTAAATCAACTATACTTCAATTAAAAATTAAATTAAAAAATAAAGAAAAAAAGGGTCTATTGATCAGCTTTTTTCTAAATAACTGCTTTAAAAATACTAGCGATATACATTCTGAATTTTTAAAACTTACCAACTGAAAATAAGCAAAAAACCTATAACCCCATGTAGATGTAGTTTCACTTTTCATTAGCTAAGCTAAGCATGTAAATAAGTGTCACCAAAAAGCTTTTCTTATCTGAAGCGTATTTAGAGCCACAGCCACACCAGGAAGCTCTGGCTGACAGATTTAGAGAGCAGATTAAAAGCCTGAGGATGCACTTTATGGTGTATATTTTTTCAGACCATTTTTTCCATACTATATAGATACATGATTTTTACACAAAGATTAAATTACTTTTAGATACAGAGCTCTGTAACCTGCCTTTTCACTAAACAGCTCATGAAAAACTTTCTATATCCATAAATATATACATATACAATCTTTTTTTTTTTTTTTTTTTTTTTTTTTTTTTTTTTTTTTTGGGAC
>NW_020175012.1:32049-41240 GCF_003031525.2 Neophocaena asiaeorientalis asiaeorientalis
TGCGGTACGCGGGCCTCTCACTGTTGTGGCCTCTCCCGTTGCGGAGCACAGGCTCCAGACGCGCAGGCTCAGCGGCCATGGCTCACGGGCCCAGCCGCTTTGCGGCATGTGCGATCTTCCCGGACTGGGGCACGAACCCACGTCCCCTGCATCGGCAGGCGGACTCTCAACCACTGCGCCACCAGGGAAGCCCTACAATCATTTTTATGGTCTGTAGAGTATTCCATTAACAAGCTTTTGCACCTGAACTCATGAATGACAGCAATCTCTCCCATAAAAACACATTAAAGACATTGTCCAAGTCAACATACTTAGGCTAGACAGTCTCATTCTGTATGGCACTTCTACCTTCACTTATCATAAAGTACATATACCTGCAATTCTATCTCAGTTACCTCCTTGAGCATTATGTAATATACCTAAGTGGATGCCTTCTTGGGATGAAAAGTAAGGAAAATAAATTAGTTCTAATAACCTTTCAGAACTCTTCTGTAGAATTATAGTTTACTAATTCACAAATTGACTCTGAGTATGCCAAGTGCAAAACTTGAGCGTAGCTGATAAGTCCATTATCATAACATACCACACCACCATGATTTCACACCCTACTATGAACCACCCTATTTCTCAGTTTCCTTCTCAACTGTATACTAAACTATATCCAAGTGAAATAATGTAGCACATCAACTTTTTTTGGTAGATTATTTTTTTTAATTAAAAAAAATTATTATTATTTTTTAAAATCCAACATTGCCAAATGAAATGTGAATTCAGACTCCTGGTCAGTCCTTGAAGTGGGCTATTAGTAGGGCACTGTTACCCTCTTCACTTGTCACAGCACTATGCTTCTCCTTAAAAGTACCACAGGTATTAAAATATCTAATCTAAATTCTTTATTTCATTATATTAGTGGCACCAAAATATCTAAAACTGTGACTCTATGTTATCAGTGAGTACAGCCCCAGAGCTGTCTGTATTTTCTACTAAAGAACTATACTGCATACAAGGCACATTTGATGTTGGACAAAAGACAAAGTTTTCTCATCCACAACTGCAAATTAGCAAACAGGACTGATTCTCACGCTAGTAGTCTATTCTACGTAGCACTCAAAATTTCTGATCCAAATGCACTAGCCCAAGAATTTTATTATTTTGATGAGAAAGTATTTGAGAGGAAAAAAATTTAAGAAAATACTGCTATTTAGATGTAAGTACCTCTTTGTGTGAAAATATTTCTAAGAACTTCTTTCTTAATTCCTGTAGCTTCTAACTGTCCAGAAATGTTGGCTTACACCAATTGTCTATATCCCTATGAAATTAGGCATTTTAGAATGCAGAAAAGCACTTTCCACCAACTTTCAGCAATCACAACATAAAAACTTTAATATTCACCACACCCCTTACTTCAATAAATTCCAAGGAGAGTCTGCCCTTATCCCCCTTCCCAACCCCTTCCCAAACAAGTCTGCATCCATCCCTACCTTTCTATGTGGCCCAGATTCAATCTGGGAAAATCTCAAGGCTTTTATGTTGCACTTACTCAAAATTCAGGAGTAGAAACATTTACTCTTGAATCGATGCTCCCCAAAAGCCAAGTGTCCCCAAACTGAGATTAACAATCATTTGAAAGACTAGTAATTTTCCACAACCATCTTCTGAAACAGCCAAACTGACACTTATCTCTATTTACAGGACATGAAACTGAGGTGACTTGCTCGGGTTTCCGAGGCCCAACCAGCATGCTAAGTCATACTTTCTGTATCCCTAATCTGTTGAGCCATGCTGTCTTCATTGAAGAAAAAAAAAAAAAAATTCATGTCAACAGTATGTAGCATCATGCACAAATCACAGAAATACAACTTAGTAAAATTTATGAAAATCATTACAGCCAAAATACCTCTTGTAACCATGTCAAAGTAACTGAACCACAAAGCCAAGCAGCAGTACTGATTGGTCTAGTCACCAAAGGGGGAAAAAATATTCTCAACTTCCCTTTCCTGCCAAAAAGCAATAAATATTAGTTTCTTGAATGGATTTGTTTTCATCAGGAGAAAATTGTATACACATGCTATCTTTCAGCTGTGAACACACAAGTTCAAGGTCAATCTGTTCTATAAACTCAGCTGTTTACAGAACAGATTACCCCATCATCTCTACTTGTGAGTAACTACAGAGGCTATCAAGTTAAAGCAAGGCCTCATTAGGAACGGCCTACTAGTTCATCACCCTGCAGCCTTCTAGAGTTTACAGACCATTCTGGCTCACAGCGAAGAAGTGCCAGAATGTAAACGTCAGCCACACAGAGAGGTTGCCAGAGTTTACAGGTTATTAAAAAAATTCACTAGCCCTTTCCATATTTAGTGCTATAGTAGTATTACTGCCCTATGGTGATATTGCCTAGTGGTAATAAGTGCTGGTTCTAGAACCAAACTGCCGGGATGTAAATCATGACTGACTCCACCACTCCATTTGACTACAAGGAGGTTACTTTGGTTTCTAAGTCTCCACTGCCTCACTTATAAAAGGGGTAACGGATAGCCCCTAACCCCTAGCTCATAGGGCTGCTGAATGAATAGAGATAACATGGGTAAAACAGGTCTCATTCAGTGCTTGGCACATGGAGAGCACTCACTAAATACTGGCTTACTATTACTCCTACTGCTACTGCTACCACTGTTACTACTCCCATCACAACCCAGTGAGCATGGCAGCATTAATGTAGGGCTGGGGACTTATTTACAAACTTTGCTAAATAGATTTGATCTAATATTTTTTGGTCCTGGGCCTATGCTAATTAATGCCAATTAATGATTCAGGCAGTAAAATGTCTGACATTTATAATGTCACTCCTCCTTAACTAGAAGATCTTCCCTTCTCCACCTGTCTAAATTTTATGCATCCTTCAAGGCCCTACTCAGAATATACTTCGGAGATGAAGCCTTTTCAGATACCTCCTGCCATAATGATCTGTTTCCTTTGAGCTGAGCTCATGGTAAATATTTATTGCCTAAAATATTCAGTGGGCAATTAATCAATCACATATTGGCACAGACTCTTTTCATTTTTGTCCCATTATTAACTCATGCATAGTGTTGTGATCTTCTTTTGTTTGTTTAATATCTTTAGACTGTATAGCTCTTGAGGGTAAGAACCATATCACAATGCTCCTTTCTATCTATCATGGACTGGAACTTTGCACATAATTGGCACTCAATGAATATGCTAATCAGTCAGTTTTCTAATCACTTCTGATTGTGCGTATCAAATGTATTTTATAAAGTATGAAAAGCAAGTGTATTAATAAACTCAGCTCAGAGTAGTTACGAACAAAAATGCATCATAGCCACCACTGAATTACTAATTATGTCTACTTCTCCATGGGGATTCCAAAAGTTAAAAGAGATCACATGACAGGGCAATGAATCAGTAACAGAGTCAGAAATGCTTGCTTCTGAGCACAAGCTAAATTCTTCTGCAAAAACTACAGCCACAGTAGATTTAATACTGAATATATAACTTTGGTATCTATACTATATGTCTTATATGCAAGAGTTAATAATTTCTGCCATACTTCAGACCAATAGGCACAATGTAGTAACTAAAGAGGAATATATGCGCATTGCTGGTGAGACTGTAAAATGGAGCAGCTGCTGTAGGAAACAGTGTGACAGTGCCTCAAAAGATTAAACATGGATTTACCATATGATCCAGAAATCCCACTTCTAGGTATACACCAAAAGAACTGAAAGCAGGGACTTGAACAGCTATTTGTACGCCAATATTCATAGCAGCATTATTCACAATAGCCACAGGATGGAAACAATCCAAATATCCATCGGCAGATGAACGCATAAGCAAAACGTAGTATGTACATACAGTGGAATATTACTCAGCTTTGAAAAGGCAATTCTGACACATGCTACAACATGGATGAACCTTGAAGACATAACACTAAGTGAAGCATGCCAAACACAAAAGGACAAATCCTATGCGATTCCACTTATATGCGGCATCCAGAGTAGTCACATTCACAGAGACAGAAAGTAGAATGATAGTTGCCAGGGGCTGGGGAGAGTGGGGAACAGGGAGTTATTGATTAATGGGTACAGAGTTTCAGTTTGGGGACAAAAAAGTTCTAGAGATGGACAGTGGTGATGGTGGTACAGCAATGTGACTGTACTTAATGCCACTGATCTGTACATTTAAAATTGGTTAAAATGGTACATGTTATATATATTTTACCACAATAAAAGTACTTCAAAAAATAGGGAATAAATATGTTACACTAAAAAAAAAAAAAAAGATAAATACAGGTCAAGTCCAAAATGTCTGATTCTTACTCCCTCAGCACAGTTATCAAATTAATGCCAACAATTCACTTAAGGATCTTACACAGTAAATGAGGGATAAATTAGCCAAGTCTCAATAAATGCATTTTGTACGAGACATGGTTTATAACGTATACAATCTTACATTTTTCTTGGATCCCTTTGCTGGTGTTCGCATGGAAAAATATCACTAATGGATGAGGGATTAATAGAGTTAACATTTAAACTACAATCTCCAAAGGGACTTGCCTTTATAAAATGTATGCCTTAAGTTACTAATAGTACCGATGAGAAAATATGATCCTCATACAAGTCACAATAATAAGGGTTTAATAATCTAGACCTGTTTCCAACATTTTAAGAATCATGATTCTTTCCTAAAATACTTTTTTTTCCATTTACCTATAACTAAATAATAATACCATGTTATAAATATAATAAAAATATTCTCAAAAATGAACTATCTTCATTGAGATAATGGCACCCGTCAACCAGAACTTAGTATTTGAGAGATTCATTGAATTAAATCACTATTTTAAAATAAAGTGTTATAAATATATGTCTGAGCATAGAGGGAAGGGAGAGTGCTAAAGTTCCTGAAAAACCGCCTCCCCAGACTTCATAATACAGTTGAGCCTCATTATTAGCAAATTCATTGTTTGCAAATTCACCTACTCGAATTAATTTGTAACCCCAAAATCAATACCTGCAACATTTTCACAGTCATTTGCAGATACTTGCAGAGTAAGAAAAAATTTGAGTCCCCTGACAGACGTGTACATTTCCAGCTGAGACAGAACAAGGCGTTGCTCTGCCTTCTTGTTTCAGCTCTCATACTGTAAACAAGTGTCCTTTTCACGGTCTATTCAGTGCCAGGTTTTTCATATTTTTGTGCTTTTTTATTGATTTTACGATTGAAAAAGGCCCCTCAGTGCGAGGCTGTGTCTCTAAGCACAGGAAGGTTGTGATGTGCCTTATGGAGAAAATAGGTGTTAGATGAGATTTATTCTATCTAACTATAGTGCTGTTCACTATGAATCCGAAGTTAATGAATCAACAGTATATTGAATAAGGTGTCTTTAAACAGAAACACATATAAAACAAAGTCAGTGTATATATGTCCATGCCACTCTCTCACTTCGTCCCAGCTTACCCTTCCCCCTCCCCATGTCCTCAAGTCCATTCTCCACGTCTGCGCCTTTATTCTTGTCCTGCCCCTAGGTTCTTCAGAATCATCTGACATATATACACTACCAAATGTAAAATAGCTAGCTAGTGGGAAGCAGCCACATAGCACAGGGAGGAGATCAGCTCAGTGCTTTGTGTCCACCTAGAGGGGTGGGACAGGGAGGGAGGGAGGGAGGGAGACGCAAGAGGGAGGAGATATGGGGATATATGTATACATATAGCTGATTCACTTTGTTATACAGCAGAAACTAACACCCCATTGTAAAGCAATTATACTCCAATAAAGATGTTTTAAAAAAACAAAACAAAAAACAAAGTCAGGTATTGATCACTTGACGAAAATGTTGTGTGCAATGACTGGCAGGACCCTAACCCTACATTTCCCCTGGGACCAATGGTTCCGTATTCACTAATTTGGTGTTCACGGCAACTTTACGTAAGTACCATGAATAACAGAATCAACTGTACTTTGTAAAGAAAACTCTGGAGGAAAAAAAATAGATCAGTGGAATTGAAAAGAGAGCCCAGAAACAGGTCTATGTAAATGTACCTGCAAGCATCATAGACATCAGTAAGAAAAGGTTAAACTACACAAGAACTGTCCCAGGACAAGTGAACATAAATCTGGGAAAAATGAAAGGGAATCCTCATCTCACAACACAGAAAAATTCAATCCAGCTAAAATGTGGAAAGCAAACTTTATTCCTATGAGAAGAAAACAGTTATTTTTTTTTAAATAGGAAAAGAGCTCTAAGATCTTGATTTAGGGAAATATTTCATAAGCAAAATGCAAAAAGGAACCATAAAGGAGAAGTCAAATGAAAAACTTTTGATCATCAAAAGACTTTAAACACAGAAAAAGACAAGCCAAAAACTGGATGATAATTGCAACACATGTAACTAACATGGGGGAACTCCTAAAACCAATAAGAAAAAGGCAAACAACTCAATAGAAAAATGGAAAAGACATGAACAAGTATTTAACAGAAGATAAAATTCAAAAGACCAATAAATATATGTAAAAGATGTTCAAGTTCAATAATTCAGAAACAGAAATTAAAATCTCAACGAACTATCATTTTATATAAATTAGCAAAACTTAAAAATTCTGACAATACCAAGTGCTAGAGAAAATGTGGAAGAATAGGAACCCTTCTATTGCTAGTGAGAGTACAAATACCTTGGAAAACCATTCATCATTGTCTAGTGAAGCTGAAGATGTACATTCCCTGTGACCCAGAAATCCTCCTTCTCAGTGTAAACTCTACGGGAACTTGTAATGTGCACCAGGAGAAAAGTACAAGAATGTCCACAACAATGGTATTGTTTGAAATTACAAAAATCCTGACCAAAAAAAATGCCCTTACGTGCAAGAACAGGCAATTGGATACATTGCATTATATTCATAAAATGAAATGTTCCCACAGCAACAACACATAATACTTGATCATTTGCTATGACTGCTTCCTTATCAACGTGAATGACTTTTAAAAACACGGCTAAATGGATAAAATAATCACAAGAATATATACAGCACAATCCCACTTAAAGAAAATCAAAAAAATAGAAGATTAATCATCGTACTATTTAGCATTACATACATAGGTGATAACTGTAAAGAAAAGTCAGAGAATAAACACGAAATTCAGAACTGTGGTACCCTTGGAGGGTGGGGGGTGTATCATCGGAGAGGGGCACACGGGAGGCAAAAGCAGAATTCTTAATTCCCTCCTCAAACCTGCTTCCTCCTCCGCCAAGTCCCCACCTCCAGAGTTACATTTTTCTCTTCCTCTCACATCCCCGTAATGAACCAACCTCTAGAACACCCTAATTCTGCCCAATTCTTGCCATTTCCTCTACTTTACTCTGGGTTAAGCCTCCATCAACCTCTCGCTAGGACTGTTGCAATAGCTTCCTCCCAGGTCACTCATGACCATATAATTCATTCTCCAAGATCATCCAAGTGATCTTTTCAAAATCTAAGTCAAATCATGTCCTTTAAACTGTCCAAAAGCTTCCCTTCACACTCAGAATAAAATCCAAATCTTTATCATAGCCTTCAGGGCTTCATTTTATTTGTTCTGTGCTTACTTCTCTAAACTTACCTCCTCCCACCCTTTTCTTAGCCCACTAGGTTTCAGCCAGCATGGCTTTCTACTTCTCAAACCTGCCAAGCTGATTCCCCCTCTTAAAGCTTTTACAGGAATGCCCTTTTCCTGGCTCTTGGCTTAGCTGGCTTCATCTCATAATTTGAGCCTCAAATAAATGTAAGCACAAATGTTACCTTCTCAGTGAAGCCGCCTCTAACCAGCCCATTAAAAGTGGCACCACATGGGCTTCCATGGTGGCGCAGTGGTTGAGGGTCCGCCTGCCGATGCAGGGGACACGGGTTCGTGCCCTGGTCCGGGAGGATCCTGCATGCCGCGGAGCGGCTGGGCCCATGGGCCCGCTGAGCCTGCGCGTCCGGAGCCTGTGCTCCGCAACGGGAGAGGCCACAGCAGTGAGAGGCCCGCGTACCGCAAAAAAAAAAAAAAAAAAAAGGCACCACTGCCACCAGCAATCACTTATCACCTCACCCTCTTTCATTCTTGACAGCACTTATCTCGATCTATTAATTTAGTGATAAACTCCACCCAGAACCAAAGTCCCACAAAAGCAGGAATCTGTCAGTACAGTTCAGTGTGGTACAAAGCAGTGTCAGGCGCATGGCAACGAATATCTGTTGGCTGAACAAAAAAGGGAATTTTTACTTTGAATAAATATGAAGTAGTATTTTCTGACAGTGACATGAAAATCACGAAAACCAGTGAGAGGTATTACAGATGGAAAGAAACTTTGAAAATCACTGGAAAAGCATTAATCTAAGAGGAATTTTAGTTGAAGCCTTTTCTCAACATTACTAGTACTAGATCACATTCCTAAGGACCATTAACGAATGATTAGTGAAAGTTTCATATAGCCAGAGTCCTGAGTTATGGAGGTGTGGCATCTGTTTAACTCTCCTAATTCAACCTGAGTTCAGTTATGAATCTGCGCTGAAATTTGAGCAAGTTATTTGCCTCGCTACGCCTGCTCTCTCATTTGTAAAATGAAACCATTAATAGCTATTTCATAGAGTCATTGTGAAGTTTAAATGAAAAAAGAAAAAGTGTTTAAAGCATCTAGCTGCACCTGGCCTAGCAAGTGGTCAATAAATCGTAGTTATTATTATGAAAACTGAGTAGGAAAGTCCAGAAAAGTAGGAGAGCTTATGAGTCAAATAACCCCCAGGCACCTTCTGCTTCTACCGGAGGTAGACTATATCCAATGTACTGGGACCACAGGCCAGGACTAAATCCTTTTCCCTCCAAAAAGACGACCAATGTACACAAGGGTAATACATAAGTATGGACAAAGCACTTTGAAAACACCAAGGGAGTGACTCTCTTCAAGAAGGTCAGCCACACATAAACCTGAGTCTTAAAAGAGGTCACAGGAATTCCTAGATGAAAAATAAGGGGGAAAGGCACAAATAAGTGAAAGTGAGAAATGCAGTGTGGCTGGTGTGGAGTGTGAGGGAGAAGGGCTGGGAGATGAAGATGGGCCTGCAGGACCAGATGGCAAGAGGCTAAGGTCCTCTGTTTCCAAGTCTGCACTTTATCCTTCAGGGAGATGAAGGGGGTGTGTGTGGGGGGG
>NW_020175012.1:42481-164568 GCF_003031525.2 Neophocaena asiaeorientalis asiaeorientalis
AGGGCCCCACCAGGGGGGGGCCCCCCTCCCCGAAAAAAAAAAAAAAAAAAAAAAAAAAAAAATGGCACCACTGCCACCAGCAATCACTTATCACCTCACCCTCTTTCATTCTTGACAGCACTTATCTCGATCTATTAATTTAGTGATAAACTCCACCCAGAACCAAAGTCCCACAAAAGCAGGAATCTGTCAGTACAGTTCAGTGTGGTACAAAGCAGTGTCAGGCGCATGGCAACGAATATCTGTTGGCTGAACAAAAAAGGGAATTTTTACTTTGAATAAATATGAAGTAGTATTTTCTGACAGTGACATGAAAATCACGAAAACCAGTGAGAGGTATTACAGATGGAAAGAAACTTTGAAAATCACTGGAAAAGCATTAATCTAAGAGGAATTTTAGTTGAAGCCTTTTCTCAACATTACTAGTACTAGATCACATTCCTAAGGACCATTAACGAATGATTAGTGAAAGTTTCATATAGCCAGAGTCCTGAGTTATGGAGGTGTGGCATCTGTTTAACTCTCCTAATTCAACCTGAGTTCAGTTATGAATCTGCGCTGAAATTTGAGCAAGTTATTTGCCTCGCTACGCCTGCTCTCTCATTTGTAAAATGAAACCATTAATAGCTATTTCATAGAGTCATTGTGAAGTTTAAATGAAAAAAGAAAAAGTGTTTAAAGCATCTAGCTGCACCTGGCCTAGCAAGTGGTCAATAAATCGTAGTTATTATTATGAAAACTGAGTAGGAAAGTCCAGAAAAGTAGGAGAGCTTATGAGTCAAATAACCCCCAGGCACCTTCTGCTTCTACCGGAGGTAGACTATATCCAATGTACTGGGACCACAGGCCAGGACTAAATCCTTTTCCCTCCAAAAAGACGACCAATGTACACAAGGGTAATACATAAGTATGGACAAAGCACTTTGAAAACACCAAGGGAGTGACTCTCTTCAAGAAGGTCAGCCACACATAAACCTGAGTCTTAAAAGAGGTCACAGGAATTCCTAGATGAAAAATAAGGGGGAAAGGCACAAATAAGTGAAAGTGAGAAATGCAGTGTGGCTGGTGTGGAGTGTGAGGGAGAAGGGCTGGGAGATGAAGATGGGCCTGCAGGACCAGATGGCAAGAGGCTAAGGTCCTCTGTTTCCAAGTCTGCACTTTATCCTTCAGGGAGATGAAGGGGGTGTGTGTGGGGGGGGGGAAATCAAACAATCCTTCTAAAGAAGGCAAAACACATTTTTATGAATTTAAACCTAAACACCATATAGGTCCACCAACTGTTATGTCTAAAATGGAAAATAAATGTTAAGCCTAAGTTCTTGAAAACACGAGCGATTTGCTTACCAATGACCGACACAATCTGTTCTCAAGTTTCATACTTTGATGAGCCTTGTTACCATGATCATCGTGACAAAAGCGGAAAATATCTATTAAGTTCACTATTTACCTTGTAGTATGCTGTTTTTTATGTGACATCATTCAATTCTCACAACACCTTTATAAAAGGTACTATTATTAACCCCATTTTACACATCGGAAAACTAAAGCAAAGAGAGGCTAGTCAGATGGCTAGTGAGTGAAAGAAGATTCAAATCTAGGCTGCCTGACTCCAAAGCCCTCAAATTAAACCAACATGCTGAACTGAAACTGCTGAGTTCATTTACATCATTTGCTAAAAAACTGTATGTGTACCTACTGTATTTTAAAGCATCACGGCTAGGTCAGCAATTCTCAAGGTTTACTGTACACTAGAATCACCTGGGCAGATTCCTAGATTCTGATTCAGTAAGTCTAGGGCAGAACTTCCAGAGATCTGCAATTTTAACCATTAGTTCAATCAATTCTGATTCACTTGATCATAGTTCATTCTGATCACCATGAACTATCCTGTGATAAAACGTGTGCTAGATGTCCTAGAGATCTGAGTATATTTGAGCTTCTGTCTCCATGAGTTTACAATCTAAAAGAGACAGGAACAAGATACACAAACAGTAAATACAAAGCAATACAGGAAAAGCAATATAAACAAAACGGCAAGAGAGACTTCAAGGAAGAAGGATCATCTGTAATGAAATGAAGATGAGTAGGATTTCATGAAGAAAGGGAACATGCTTCCCACAGACTCTCAGGAATAATGTTACATACAAAGGAAGGTACGACGAGTAGACAGCTTGGCAGGAACAGAGGATCTGCATTTAGGAATGCAAAAATAATGTCAGTAAAAAGTAGAGGCTGTAGAATGCCCTCAACGTCAAACTAAACACTATGGGCTTTATTCAGTGCTGGCACTGGGAAACCGCTAATGGTTTCTGAGGAGGGAAATTATAAATTACAGCAATACTCTTTGGCAGAGTACTCTGATGAAGCTATGCAAGGTCAAGCAGATGGAGAACGGGAACAGTTAGGCTGTTAGCATTCCAATCCCAAAGAGGTAAAAGCTAGAACACAGCAGTGGCAAAGAAAAAGGGGAGAACGGTACCTCAACAATGAATTGCATGCAGGGCAAAGGCAACAACCACAGCTAAATGATTTCTTCACCCCTTAAGTCCAAACTGTATTACTATCAGTTTCGTATGACTCTTCACAACTTTTTCTGTACAGCCAACTAGGCCCAAAATATACAGAGTTCACTTATTTAAAACACAGCCCACGACTAAGATGTCAGCTAACAGGTCTCTGAGCAGCCAAAATACATGTCACATAGTTGATACACTAAAAAAAAAAGTATTTATATATATTTTGTATTTAACATATATATAAATGAAACAACATTATTCAGAGCTATATAATCTCATTCTACGCAAAGTTCTAACAAAGGTAAGCATCTAATTTCCAAACCCACAGCAGTTTGGAAGCAAATATTAGAAAGGGAAAAGAGCCTGCTATAAGTGGAAATACTTAAAGAGTCTGAGGTTCAAGAGAAGAAATGAAAACTATAAAAAAGCACACACAATCACTCAGGGTAAATTCTCCACAACTGTTTATTGACAGGTACACGTGATTCCCAGAAAAATGAAATGAATGAGAATCTTCCTTAATGTCCCAAACACCTACCACAAAAAGAAAACTTTTAAACATTCTTTAAAGAGAAATATTTTAAAACAAATATTTACCTGATTAGAAGGTAATTTTTAAAGGACGGCTTATACATGCCAGCACAGCCCCTCTCATCAGTGACCAAGACATAGTCAATAGTTAAAGGTAAGAAAGATATATTTTATAACACACAAAGTTTGAAGATAATAAGAGTGCTTTCATAAGGCATCTAATCAAGAATG
Organism: Neophocaena asiaeorientalis asiaeorientalis; assembly: GCF_003031525.2. Classification (NCBI taxonomy): domain Eukaryota; kingdom Metazoa; phylum Chordata; class Mammalia; order Artiodactyla; family Phocoenidae; genus Neophocaena; species Neophocaena asiaeorientalis. Next base: position 45,760 of record NW_020175012.1, read on the forward strand.
TGGCCCCACTGGTAAACTTTAATTTGGGCAAGACTTTCCTAATGGCTGTGCCTTTGAATTCCATGTTCCAAATAATACAAAGACATCCTCAACAAAAACTAAAACTATTAAACTGGTCTTAAATACATCCTATAAATGTACCTACTGAAATCAGGCAACATCATTTGACACTCAACGCCCTGTAACAATAGGCTGTGTGACAACTTTTAAAAGGACTTTAAACGTGGCAACACATGAAGGCCTCTCACTTGGTTTACCAACACTCATTAACATTTATTATACTACTACTCATACAAGGACCTCACCTATTTTATAAACAGATGAAAACGCCATTTTTATGGGGGGAATTAAGATGTTAACTGAATCAAAGTTATACTTAAGTTTATGATTAAGTTACTAAAGCCATGAACCTGCACCTTTAATCATGTAGAAAAAGTATACCATACATTAATTATTGGAGTAAGGAAGTATGGGTTTCAGCTTGAGATTTTTTAAACAGCAGAAAAGCAAAATTAGTGTATTAACACTGTAAGATTAAAATAAAATTACCTTAAAGATGCTGTAGGGATGAATCAACTATATGGAACTAGGCCTCTCATATTTCTCAGACCCAGCAAAGGACAGAGAAAATTAAAGCACACACTTATTTCAAAAATTTCACAAATGATCAGGCAACATTAAGCTATCAAAGGTTAAGATTATGGTACAATTTGCTACCCCTTATAAATATGTAAACAAATGAAGCAGTCCTTGGCACCAAGTGGGCTCCACTCTACCTCCCCATCCATCTCCTTGTAATCATCCTTGCTCTCTAGAAACATACACGAAGACACTAATTGAAGCCAAAGAAATGTGCCTTGGCGAGAGTGTCCGTCAAACTGCAACTTGTGACCCACATAACAATTTAGTGGATTTAGTCAGCATTTTTTAATGGAAAAGAATGAAATATAATAGAAATGATCAGTATGCATCATAAGTAACAAGGGTAAATACTGCTTTGTGAAACTTTTGTCGGTATGTACTAGATCACGATGTAAAATGTGCTTCTAACTATGGAGCAAAAAGTTTGAAAGCTCCTACCCTAGAGATTTAGGTCAAATGCCTCAGGACTCAAAGGCTGAATGTCTTCATTAGTCCTCCGAACCCACACATAATCTCTTAGCTCAAGAGGGACTCGTGGAAACCAATTTAAGAGCTCCAGGGCAGCATAAAAAGAATGGGGACATGCCTCAACTAAACCTGTATCTGGACCTGAAAGAACTGCTAACTTCCCCAAACAACAGACCTAGGCGGTGCCTACAAGCTTCTGGTAGCTTAGCAACCTTCAGAGTAGAGCTCCTCCTTCCTCCACTGACTATAAACAGTTCTAGTCTTCCAACCAACTTTCCTGAACTACAACTTCTAGAACACTGTGCCCCAAGAGAAGACAGTATTAAATCTCCTTCTCGCTTCACCAATTCCCAGTATGTCTCCCTAGAAGAGGACCTTGAACTCTGTACTCCCCATTCTCAGCGGAGAATGAAGCTCCTCACAGATTCTTACCCTCCCCCTTTCCCAGATCCCAGGACGGGGTACCCTCCTCCCAGGCCCCATCCTACTCCAATCGCCTCACTGTCAGTTAATTGTCTTGGGGTCAAAATGATTCTCCCCAAAGTCCTTATTAAACTACCGCATCCTTCTACCAGCCCCCGGAAGGGGCAGGCCTAGAGTCCCAAGAGCCTGGGAATGCCAGTCCGCTCCTTGCCCCACCAAACCTCCCTCGGGAAACGTCCTTTATTTTATTTTTTATTTTTTGATATTTTTTTTTGCTTCAGTGGTTCTGAGGCAAGTTTCCTATTTCCCCAGCAGCCCCCGAGTCGTCTCCATCTCCTACCAGTCAGGGGGCATCTCCTCATCCCCCACTACCCCGGGGCACAGTGATTAGTCCGGATTCTCAGGAATTCGGACAGGCTCCCCCAAGACGCCAACCCGGGCCCCGACTCCCTCTCCCAACCCAGGCCCTCCCCGCGCCGCCTCAGCCCAGGCCCGGCCCCATCTTCCCTCCGACCGGGCAGATGTCCCATCCTCCCCTTCGCCCACGCAGGCCTCGTCCCGCTCCGACTTCTTCCCGCTGTTTCCTCGTACGGCACCCCGGCTCCGGAGGGGAGCCCCTCGGGCCTCGAGAACCCGGAGGAGCCGGCAGGCCCGGGCTCCACTCACCCCTCAGCCCGGGAGGCGGGGGAGCTGCTGCGGCGGCTCCTCGGGCTGCGCCTCTCCTCCCCCCTCCCGGCCGCAGCCGTGGCCGCCGCTCAGCCTCCGGCCTGCTCCCGGCCGGCTGCAGACCGGATCCGCTTCACCTCGTCCCCCACTCCGGCCGCCGGAGCCCAGTGTCCTGCATTGACCCGGAAGCAGCTTTCCCGGCCCAACAACAACACGTGACCCCGTCGCACGTGTCACGTCCGCTGCGTGAATGGGAGGGGGCGCCGGAGGAGCGGGTCCTCCCCGACCGAGCTGGGGTTGCCATGGCGACGGGGATGTCTGTGCCGGCCTGGTCGACCCTAGAAACACACCTCATCTGCTCTTTCTCTTGCCCGTCATGAGGGGACACCCTGGGTGCAAAGGATGAGTACAAATTGTCAAATCAGAGTGGAATAGGGGCAGGTCAGAGCAGAGCCCGGGCCTCTGCGAGGGTGCTGTCTTACAGAAAAGGAGCATTAAGTTGAACCTTCCAGACTTACTTAGGATTTTGTCCTGATTCTGTCACTAGTTTGCCGTGTGACCCTGATCAATTCACTTACTGTCTCTGTCTTCAGTGTCCTCAATAGCGAGCTCTAGGCTGTAATCTAATACAGTCCCAAGATGCTTTTGTGTGTGGATGCGGTAGCACTCTGGCCTTTATTCTGTGTCCTCTTCACAGGGCCTGTGGCATCCTGAGCTTTCGGTGCTCCAACACCTTCGTAGTAATAGCATCTTCGCCTTATTGAGCCCCTTCCAGATAACAGGCGCTGTACATATGCCACTTCTAATTTTTACCACCTTCCCAAAGTAGGTATTTTATAGAATTCAAAACTGAACTTCATAGAGGTTAAGTGATCTGCCCAAGACCATTAGTAAAAATGACCAGGCTGAGATTGGAATTCAGGTCAATCTGGCACGAAAGTCAAATCCATGCATTTCACATTATGCCATACTATTGCTCCAGCTCCATACATGTTATGTCTTACTGTTTAGCTGTGATTGCTTAGTACTTCTCTGACCATTTCTTTTACAGGAATGTACATGAAATAGGGATGGTGCTGGCTGATCCTGAAGAGAATTCAGCCTTATAAGGATATTTTAGCTGAAGCACTAGGAGTTGAGAAGGTCTATGTGCATAAGTTGTGTGTGCTTTCGTGTAGTGTGTGTCAGGGAGAGGTGAGGGGTTGTGATGTGCATGCGTGTGTATTTATTGGCTCATAGAGTGGGGAAGACAAAATTCTTTACAAGGGACTCCGTGGCAGTTCCTGGGGACTTACTTTTCTTATTGTATTTTGTCTTGATTTGTCCCATTGGTAGGGCTTAGGGAAATTTGAAAAAAAAAAAAAAGCCTGAAAGAGATAATTAAAGAAACTATTCTGGGGCTTCCCTAGTGGCACAGTGGTTGAGAGTCCGCCTGCCGATGCAGGGGACACGGGTTCATGCCCCGGTCCGGGAGGATCCCACATGCTGCGGAGTGGCTGGGCCCGTGGGCCATGGCCGCTGAGCCTGCACATCGGGAGCCTGTGCTCCGCAACAGGAGGGGCCACAACGGTGACAAGCCCGCGTACCACAAAAAAAAAGAAACTGCTCTGAGGATCATGGGGAGGGTGAGCCAAGCAGTGGGGCTTAGGTTGCTGAGGTGGGGGCCTCCCTCCTCCTTCTTCAGAGAACAGAGCATCTTTCTGGCACCTTAGGATGGATGGCTTTGGAAGCATCAGGATTGTTGGCATAACCAACATCTAAAGTCGCCTCAGTGGCAAGGATCATGAGAAGAGCTGAGTAGACTATGCACAGAGGAAGAAGAGTGAGGCGGATGCTGCATGGATACTTCACTGATAGACTTACTTGTGAGCTCAGGTACCCTCGGGGACACCCAGAAATACGCAGGAAGTTAGATGTCCTGTGAGCAACTAGGAAGAAAGGCAAGAGCCGTGGGTCATTACTGTTAACAAATTCTGTGTACAATGTATATAACTACATATATGAGTAATGTATATGATTGGGTGTGATTAGTTACAGTCAGCCCTCCGTACCCCTGGGGTTCCATATCCACGGGTTCAACCAATCGCAGGTAGAGAATATTCAGAAAAAAGAAAATTCCAGAAAGTTCCAAAAAGCAAAACTTGCATTTGTTGTGCACAGGCAACTATTTACATGGCACTATTTACATAGCGCTTATACTATATTAGGTAATATAAGTAATCTAGAGATGATTTAAAGTATACTGGATGATGTGTGTGGGTTATTTGCAAATACTACACCATTTTATATAAGGGACTCCAGCATCTGCGGAGATTAGTGTCTGCAAAGGTCCTGGAACAATCCCCCACAGATATCGAGAGATGACTGTGTATGCTTCCATGTTTCTTTGAGATATCCTTGACTTAATTTTCTTTCATTCCCTTCTCTCCCCTTATAGTGAAAACTCCTAAAGACAAGATCAATGTCTCTACCTATCCCTGGTCTATCTCCACAAGATAGGCAGAATTATCTTTCTAAAACTCATGTGTGATCGTGTTCTTCCCTGTCTGCTCTTATTCTATACTGCCCTGTTCAATCTGGTAGGCACTAGCCGTATGTGGTTATTTAAATTTAAATGAATTAAAATTGCATTTCCTGAGTCACATAACACTAGCCACATTTCAGGTGCTCAGTAGCTATATGTGACTAGGACTATCATATTGGACACTGACAATATAGACTATTTTCATCATCACAGAAAGTTCTCTTGGGCAGTGCTGCTCTAGACTCTCAAGCCCTCATGTGTAAGTTCTTTGGGAATTTGCTTCGCTGAACCCTTTGCTTGAAACATTATTTTTCCACCTCCTTGAGACGGAAAATTATATATTTGCTTATTTTCTTGTCTGCTTGACTAGCACATAAGCCTTAATGAAGGCAGGAGCTAGATCCATCTTGTTCACAGTTGATTCCCTATTATCCCTAAAGGACCGTTATAGACAAGGAGACAGTTGATAGGGAAGTAAAATGAGAGAAAGTAACAGAAAGGCAAATTTCTGGTCATTTTAATAGTAATTGTTGGTAATTTAATTGTTTTGACCTACAAACAGCAATTTCATATAGTTCAAGCTAATAATAAGGAAGGACTTCTGAAGAATTGGAGTGCTTTAGTCGGTTCTAATGAGTTCACCGTTACTGGGATAGGTTAAGCAAAGACTGGGATAGGTTAAGCAAAGGGGAAATCTGTTAGAATGTTGTATAAATAATTCCTGGATCAGTTGGACTAGTTAACTAGTCAACTAGTCCAATTCTAAGATTCTAAGTCTATGGTCCTCCATCCAGCTCTTTAATTCAGGGCTGAGTATGCTATAACAATAATCATAGCTACTTTCTGAGTTTTTATTATGTGCCAAACATGCCCCAGATATTTCACATAGATTATTTCCTTTAATCCTCACAAAGATTTTTTTAAATTAATTAATTTATTTTTGGCTGCATTGGGTCTTCGTTGCTGCGCATGGGCTTTCTCTCTAGTTGTGGCGAGCGGGGGCTACTCTTCGTTGCAGTGCACAGGCTTCTCATTGCGTTGGCTTCTCTTGTTGTGGAGCATGAGCTCTAAGCGCGCGGGCTTCAGCAGTTGTGGCACACAGGCTCAGTAGTTGTGGCTCACGGACTCTAGAGCTCAAGCTCAGTAGTTGTGGCGCACGGGCTTAGTTGCTCCGTGGCATGTGGGATCTTCCCGGACCAGGGCTTGAACCTGTGTCCCCTGCGTTGGCAGGCAGATTCATAACCAGTGTGCCACCCGGGAAGTCCCTTACAATGATTTTTGTGAAGTACATTTGGTGCCATCAGATTTGCCAGGTAAGACTCAGGTTAAGTGATATACCCAGCAACATACAGTTAGTAAATGGCAGAGGCTGAATTCATATTTAGGTAGTCTGACACCAGAATCTGAGTTCATAATAATGGGATATAGTAATGATGGGCTATAGTTCAACAGGAAGTTTCAGTCAGATTTTTGCATGTTCTTCTAATTCAACAAATGGTTATTTTATAATGGATGTATGTCTTTCACCTAGCTAGGTGGTTTGGGGAAAACAAAGACCGATAAGGCATCGTCCCTAAAATGTAGTTGGAAAGATAATGCATATGCCCAAATAGCAGTGATACAGGACAGTTAAATGTCTATTATTTTAAAAGGGGATTTAGGGAGTCATCTTCTTAGCTGAAGACCTCTCCCAAGTAGGCAAAAGGATAAGGACAGAATTATATGAGAATTCAGTATGAACAGTATCAGTACACAAATGGGAACACAGGGGAAGAGAAAAACAACTGCTTCACTTGAAAGAATAATGGCTGGTTTCGAAATTGAGAGTCTGCAATGCTAGTCCTGGTTTTCCCACTAGCCAGCCATGTCACTTGATCTCTTTCTGCCTTAGAGCTTTATCTGTCTGATAACCTGAATTAGATAAACAACCATGGTGAATACATATAATATTTTACATGTATATATTTTCAAGAGGAAGTACCATAGTTTCCATGAGATTCCCAGAGAAATCACTACTCAAAAAACTTTTAGGCTACATTATAGCTTTAAATTCTGCAGTTCTGAGATTCTGTACTTTATTTTGGTCAACATTATTGACGTATCTGTCAGGAAATGGACTGTCATGCCAAGCTTAATGACCAAGCAAAAGGCAGAAATATTTTTAGTTTAACCTGGAGACTCATACCTAGAACTAATTAGAAAGCATCAGGATTTTCTTACTGGGCAGAATATGGTCTTAATAAAAACAATTTATTCTGCTATGTGCATAAATGGATCAGTCGTAAGAAGCTTAATTATCAAGGAGGCTTTACATTTATTAAGATCATTTGTAACAAATTGCTGGAAACGTCACTAAACCCTCTTAGTTTTTATATTTCTGTGTGTATAATATACACAGAGAAAACTGTACATACATGAACAGTTCAATGAATTGTCACAAAGCAAAAACCCATGTAACCACCAGCCTGTCAAGTCATAGAACAAGGCCAGTTTCCCAAAGTCTCCCCCCAGTAACTACACCACCGTTCTCCCCAAAGTTAACTACTATTCTTCTAATATTATCGCGTATTTTTCCATTTTTAAACTATATAAATGAAATCAAATGAGATGACTTCCTTCACTTAACATGGTGAATCTTCCACGTTGTTGCCTATAGCTGAAGTTTATTCATTTTTGTTGTTAAATAGTATTTTATAATCCACCACAATTTATTTATCTGTTCCACTATTGAAGGATGTTTGGGTTGTTTCAGGCTTTTGACTCTTATGCATAATGCTGCTATGAACATTCTTGTACTTAATTTTTAGTGCACGTATATACACGTTTCTGTTGGGAATATACTCAGGAGTAAAATTGATGGGTCACAGCTTCAGATCAGCACTGTCTAGCAGAAATATAGTGCAAATCAAGTCACATAGGTAATTTAAAATTTTCTAGTAGCCACATTAAAAACTTAAAACATGAATATTAGTCATGTACTTTACTACTCAAATATATGCAAAATGTCATTTTAATGTCATCAATATGAAAATTATTAATTAGGTATTTTACATTCTTTCATATATTGAATCTTCAAAATTCAGTGTGTATTTTACCCTATTACAATTTGTACTATCCACAGCTTAAGTGTTCAATAACCAAATGTGGTACTATTACTACTACCTCTTAAGTGTTCAATAAGCAAAAGTGGTACTAACTATTACTACTACCTCTTAAGCGTTCAGTAACCAAATGTGGTACTAACTATTACTACTACTTCTTAAGTGCTCAGTAACCAAATGTGGTACTAACTATTACTACTACCTCTTAAGTGCTCAGTAACCAAATGTGGTACTATTACTACTACTGTATTGGACAGCCAAACAGTTTTCCAAAGTGCCTGTGCCAATTTACACTTCTGACAGCAGTGTACGAGTTACAATTTTTCCACGTCTTCATCAATACTTGGTATGGTGCGTCTTTTTAATTTTAGTCATTTTGATGGTTGTGTAGTAGTATCGTATTCCATTTTAATTTGCATTTCCTTAATGATAAGGTGGTTGAGTATCTCTTCCTATGCTTATTGGCCAATTGATATTCTCTTTCATGAAGAGTATGTGTCCTTTTATTCTACTGAGTTTGTTTTTTTCTTATTGGTCTGATAAAATTAGTTGAAAAGTATTCTCTCTTTTTCAGTGAAGTAAGTCAGAAAGAGAAAAACAAATATCGTATATTAACGCATATATGTGGAACCTAGAAGAATGGTACAGATGAACCAGTGTGCAGGGCAGAAATAGAGACACAGATGTAGAGAACAAATGTATGGACACCAAGGGGGGAAGTGCCAGGGGGGGCGGTGGTGATGGTGGGATGAATTGGGAGATTGGGATTGACATATACACACTAATATGTATAAAATAGATAACTAATAAGAACCTGCTGTATAAAAATAAAATTAAATTTAAAGTTAAAAAAAAGTATTCTCTCTTTTTCTATTCCCTGCAAAAATTTGTGTATTATTGGCATCATTTGTTCCTTAGATGATTGTTTGAGTTCTCTGGTAAAGCCATTTTGACCTAGAGTTCTTTATATGAAAAGTTTTCAATTACAGATTCACTTTATTTCATAGTTAGGCATTATTCAAATTTTCCTACTCTTCCTTACACCCATTTTAGTAAGTTGTAGTTTTCCAGGAATTTGTTCACTCTGCTTAAGTTTTCAAATATATTAGCATAAAGTTGTCCATGATATCCTATTATCTTTGTCAGAGCTACAGGACCTATAGTGACATCTCATTTTTATTCTAGGTAATGGTTACTTATGCCATGTCTTTTTCGTTGATTAATCTCACCAGTTTTATTGGTCTTCTGAGAAAATCAATGACTGGTTTTGTTGAATCTCTCTGTTATATTTTTCCCTATTTTATTATTTTCTACTTATTTCTTTATTATTTTCTTCCTTCTGCTCTTATTGGGTATAATTTACTGTTCTTTTTCTAACTTTCTTCTTTTCTCTGATGCATTTAGAACTACATATTTGCCTCTACATACAGCTTTAGTTGATTGCCATAGTTTTGATATGCAGCATTATCATTCAGTTTTAAATATTTTCTAATTTCTTTAGTCCATTGATATGACAGATTACATTAATTGATTTTTTAATTGAGATATAATAACATACAACATTGTGTAAGTGTTAATTTGATACATTTATATATTGTAATATGTTTACCACCATGGCGTTAGCTAACACCGCCATCATCTCACATAATTATCACTTCTTTTTTGTGGTGAGGACAGTTAAGATTTAGTCTCTTTGCAACTTTAAAGTTTAGAATATAGTATTGTTGACTATAATCACTTTTCTGAGCACTAGATCTCCAGAACATATTCATCTTCTAGTTGCAAGTTTAAGTACCCTTAAATAACATCTCCTTAATTCCCCCACTCCCCAGCCCCTGGTAACCAACATTTTACTCTGTTTCTACTACAAGTTTGGCTTTTTCAAACTCCACATATAAGTGATATCATACATTATTTGTCTTTCACTGTCTGGCTTATCTCATTTAGCATAACACCCTCAAGCTTCATCCATGCTGTTGCAAATGCAGGACTTCCTTCTTTGTCATGGCTGAATAATATTGCATTGTGTATATGTACACCACATCTTCTGTATCCATTGACAGACACTTAGGTTGTTTACATATCTTTGCTTCTGTGAATAATGCTGCAATGAACATGGGAGTGCAGGTATCTTTTGGATATCCTGTTTTCATTTCCTTTGGCTAAATACCCAGAAATGAGATTGCTGGATCATATGGTAGTTTGATTTTTAATTTTTTGAGGAATTTCCATACTGTTTTCCATAGTGGCTGAACCAATTTACATTCCCACCAACAGTACACAAGGGTTCCCTTTTCTTCACATCCTCACCAACACTTGTTATCTCTTATCTTCTTGATAATAGTCATTCTAACAAATGTTAGGTGATATCTCATTGTGATTTTGATTTGCATTTTCCTGATGATTAGTGGTGTTGAGTATCTTTCCAGGTACCCGTTGTTCATTTGGATGTCTTCTTTGGAAAAATAGATGTCCGTTGGGAAAAATGCCTATTCAAGTTTTCTGCCAATTTTTAAATAAGATTGTTTGATTTTTGTTTATTGATTTGTATGAGTTATTTTAAATTTTGAATATTAAGCCCTTATTTGATATGTGGTTTGCAAATGTCTTGTCTTAGTCTGTAGGTTGCCTTTTCATTTTGTTCATTGTTTCTTTTGCTGTATAGAAGCTTTTAGTTAATTGTAGTCCCACTTGTTGATTTTTTTATTTTGTTGCTTGTGCTTGTGCTACAACATATAAAAAAATCATTGCCAAGATCAATGTCAAGGACCCTCTTTCCTATGTTTTCTTCTAGGGGTTTTACAATATCAGGTCTTATGTTTAAGTCTTTAATCCAGTTTGAGTTGATTTTTGTATATGGTGTAAGATAGGGGCCCAACTTCATTTTTCTGTATATCCAGATTTCCCAACACCATTTGTTGAAGAGACTATCCTTTCCCCATTGTATATTTTTGATTATCTTGTCAAATATTAGTTGGCCGTAAGTGCAGGGGTTTATTTCTGGGCTCTTTATTCTGTCCTGTTGGTCTGTGTGTCTATTTTTATGCCAGTACCATATTGTTGTAATTATTATAGCTTTGTAATATAGTTTGAAATCAGGACCTGTGGTGCCTCCAGCTTTGTTCTTCTTTTTCAGTATTGCTTTGACTATTTGGAGTCTATAGATGGCTTGGGTAGTAGGACATTTTAACAATATTGACTCTTTTGATCCATGAACACAGGATATTTTTACATTTTTGTGTGTGTCTTCCTCAGTTTTTTTCATCAAGTCTTGTAGATTTCATTGCCTCAAAACAAGTCTTAGCAAATTTAAGATCGAAATCATACCAAGTATCTTTTCTAATCACAGTTATGTGAAACTAGAAATCAACAACAAGAGGAAAACTGAAAATTTACAAGCATGTGTAAACTAAACAACACACTCCTAAACATCTAACTAATGGGTCAAAGAAAAAATCAAAAGGAAATTTTAAAATGTCTCAAAATAAATGAAAATCAAAACACAATATACTAAAACCTATAGGATGCTGCAAAAGCAGTTCTTACAGGTAAGTTTGTAGTGACAAATTCATATATTAAGAAAATAGAAAGATCTCAAATAAGCATCCTAACCTTATACCTCAAGGAATTAGCAAAAGAATAACAACTAAGCCCAAGGTTAGCACAAGGAAGGAACTGACAAGGATCAGAGCAGAAATAAGTGAAATAGAGACCAGAAAAACAATAGAAAAGATCAAGAAAACTAAGAACTGATTTTTTTTTTAAAGATAAACAAAATTGACAAACCTTTAGCTGGTTTGACTAAGAAAAAATGAGTGAAGACACAAACTTCTAAAATCAGAAATGAAAGTGGAGTTATTACAACTGATACCACAGAAATATATAGGATCATAAAAGACTACTATGAACAATTATGTGCCAACAAATTGGATAAATTTATCTCCCCAAGTGGATAAATTTCTGGAAATATACAACTACCAAGACCGAATTGTGAATAAACAGGAAATTTGAACAGACCAAAAAGGAAATTGAATCAGAAATCAAAAACTTCTCAACACAAAAAGCCCAGGACCACATGGTTTCACTGTTGAATTTTATCAAACATTTAAAGAATAATTAAGGCCAATTCTTCTCAAATGCTTCCAAAAAATTGAAGAGGAGGGAACACTCCCAAACTCATTTTACAAGAATAGAATTATCCTGATATCAAAGCCAGTTAAGGATACTACAAGAAAAGAAAACTATAGACCAATATCCATGCTGAATATAGATGCAAAAATTCTTACCAAAATATTAACAATCTGAATTCAACAACACATTAAAAGGATCATACACCATGATCAAGTGGAATTTATCACTGGGTTTCAAGGATGGTTCAACTTAGGCAAATCAATAAATGTGATACATCACATTAATAGAATGAAAGATAAAAATCACATGATCATCTCAATAGATGCAAAAAAAAAGCATTTAACAAAATATGACATCCTGCATTATAAAAACCCTCAATAAGTGGGGTATAGAAGGAACATACCTCAATATAATAAATAAATGTAATAAAATAAATAATATGACATACCCACAGCTAACATCATACTCAACAGTGAAAGGCTGAAAGCTTTTCCTCTGAGATCAGGAATAAGACAAGAGTGTACATTCTCTTATTCAACATAATACTAGAAGTCCTAGCTAGAGCAATCACTCAAAATAAAGGCAACAAAATTGGAAAGGAAGAAGTTAAATTGTCATTATTTGCAGGTGACGTGATCTTATATATAGAAAGTCCTAAGACTCAACCAAAAAACTGTTAGAACTAATCAACAAATTCAGTAATGTTGCAAGATATAAAATTGTACAAAAATCAGTTGTGTTTCTATACAGTAACAATAAAATATCTGAAAAAGAAATAAAGAAAACGATCCCATTCGCAATAGCACTAAAACTAATAAAATGCTTAGAAATAAATTTAACCAAGGAAGTGAAACATCCATACAATGGAAACTACATTAATTGATTTTTAAACGTTAAACCAGCCTTGCTCTGCACTTGATTGTGGTGTTTAATTCTTTTTATATATTGTCAGATATGATTTGCTGATATCTTGTTGAAGGTTTTTGCATCTATGTTCATGAGAGATATTGGGATTTTTACTAATCTTTGACTTATGCAAGAAATATAGTGTCAATAGATACGGGAACGTGAGAGAATTTTAGTGAGCATTTTAAGCTTAATAACAGAGCTAAACATGCAGTGAGCTCTTGCTAGAGCCAGATATTATTCTTAGCTTTTCATGCACTTACTCATTTAGCTTCTAAAGATAAAATTTTATGCAAACTCAAGTCATTTTTCTCCAGTAAGGATTAATCATTTAAAAGGAGAATCTCTCCAAAATTGACATACTTCTACATCTATAGTTTGCTGATAACACTCAGTAACTAGCTCAAGAGTTGGCCATGGTAGTTCGTCAACAAAATTGGTGGAATAAATGAATTAATGAATAATATTAGAACATAATTCAACTACTAATTGTACTATTAAGTTGCTCTCTAAAGAACCACTTGTAGACTCAAATGAGGGTGCAGGAAACATTTAATCAAGTGTTCTGAGGCATGTTTTAAATGCGGGTTCACAATAAAGCAGCTGCTTGGCTACACTGTCGTTCTCTACTCTCTGTAAACATTTAACTCAGCAAAGTTGTATCACAGTAAGCATTGCCTCCAAGCCAGGAACTTGTCATAGGTAAACCTGGCTTTCCATTAAGATGAAATATTGCTCAAATGTATCCATCTGTTTTGGAGGGTTTAGTTGCTCACCTACCTCTGGAGGCTCCATTGAACTCTGTGAATATGTCATTTAAAAACATTATACCAATTTTGAAATAACACTGAATGCAATTAAACAGATTGTACATGATGTTTATCCAAAAGATTCAGCCAACTATTAAGGCACTAGGAAAGTAATCCTCTTCAATATAAAATTTTCTTGTTATGTTATTATTTATTTGTTAGAATTTTACAGCTAGTTGTGTCTAAAAATCTTCAAGGTTCCCCTATGTGACTCATTTAAACCTGGCTCGTCTCATGTAAAACTGTAAATGAGGGAAGTAAGGTAGACTACAGAAAAGTCAATGAGAAAAAGAAAGGTTCAGAGAGAACTTTGGAAGAGCAGGTAGCATAATTCCATACATTTTACATGTAAAATTTGTATAGCAGTAGACATCACCTCAGTGCTAGTAGACTGGCTTTCCATGAAATGAAAGGTCTCTCCTATTTAATGATCTGATTCACTGACTCTGTGGTAGTTTTAAAATAGGCCACAAATTCTTTGACCCTCCTTCCATTGACTGGCGGGGTCTTCATCCTCTCTCCTTGGACCTGGAGAGCCTTTGTGACTGCCTCAATCAGTGCAGTAAAACGCCATGTACTGCTCTCATGTTCTCCTGAGACACGTGTGCTGACAACTTAGCTACCAGGCTGTGAGGAAGCCAGTGGAGGCACATAGAGAGGTCATATGAGGGTATCCCAACAGCCCTGCTAAGGTCTCAGATAATTACATCAGCTGCCAGACATGTGAGTGAACGAGGCTTCACATGTTTCCAGCCCCCAGCATTGAGTCACCCCCAGGATTCGAGTATTTCTGGCTGTGGCCCCAGGCATTATGGAGCAGAGACAAGTCATCCCACTGTGTCTTCTCTGAATTCCTGACCTGCCAAATCTGTAAGCATGATAAAATGGTTGTTTTATGTCACTAAGTTTGGGGTAGTTTGTTGTACAGAAATAGATAACTGGAACTCACCCCTAGTTGAGGACTAGAATCTGGGCACAGCCTGGTTTTCCTGGCTCTCCTTCTGTTCCTCTACTCCCACCCCTGCCATACTCCTCTCCTCTTCCCCCACCCTTGCCCAGTCTGCTCTCTTTCACGGGCACCTGATGTACTTTCACGTTTCCTGGGCCTTTGCTAGTGCTAATCCCGCCTCACGGGCTTGAGCATCAGCGAGACCCGGACTTGAGTCCCACTTGGGCCTCTCAGTAAGCAGAGTAATCAACCTCCCTAATCCTCACCAGAAAAATAGGAATAAAAACAGACCCTATTAATAGATTAAATGGCTAAAGTGTGTAATGTGCTTAGAGCCTCGTAGATAGTAAACACTCAATAAATGTTAGTTCTTAGTATAAGTTCTTTCTATTCTCTTAAGTGAGTTTCTTTAGAACAAAGGTTAAATGAAACCTTTTGTCTCTTCATTTTGAGCTCATATGTCAATTCCTCTGTGAAGACATCCCCACCCACCAGACAGATTTAAATTGCTCCTTCCATTATGCTCCCAAGAACTTTTCATATTCTTTTATTACAGCTTTTAACAAGTAACTTATTATATATGTGACCCCCACTAGACCCCAAATTCCTCAAGGAAAACATTTAAGGCAGAGGCCTCACAGACGTAAAGAATGTCTTTGTCTCTTATATGAATATATGCATATGTATGTATGTATGTATATATATATATGCATATATACTTAGTATATATGTACATCAAATACCATAATGGGGAAAGGGAAGTGAACAGTTGGTTAGATGGGTAGAGCAGGAAAAGACTCAAGAATTTACAGAACCTCAGTTCCTGCCAAAATATTCTCTCCACTCATAAACTTAAACTTTTCAGTTACGTTGAGGACGTATAAATGAATTGTGGAAGTCATGTAAGGGGAGATATATGTTTTTTATTTGTTCATTATTGTGTACCCACCACTGTGTACCAGCCATTATGGTTAGTGCTATACAATTTAGACTCCATGGTCCAATTTCAATTTTCTTAAATTTACCAAGGCTTGATTTGTGACCCAAGATATGATCTATCCTGGAGAATGTTCCATGAGCACTTGAGAAAAATGTGTATTCTGTTGTTTTTGGATGGAATGTCCTATAAATATCAATTAAGTCCATCTTGTTTAATGTGTCATTTAAAGCTTATGTTTCCTTATTTATTTTCATTTTGGATGATGTGTCCATTGGTGAAAGTGGGGTGTTAAAGTCCCCTACTATTATTGTGTTACTGTGGATTTCCCCTTTTATGGCTGTTAGCATTTGCCTTATGTATTGACGTGCTCCTATGTTGGGTGCATAAACATTTACAATTGTTATATCTTCTTCTTGGATCGATCCCTTGATCATTATGTAGTGTCCTTCTTTGTCTCTTGTAATAGTCTTTATTTTTAAAGTCAATTTTCTGTTATGAGAATTGCTACTCCAGCTTTCTTTTGATTTCCATTTGCATGGAATATCTTTTTCCATCCCCTCACTTTCAGTCTGTATGTGTCCCTAGGTCTGAAGTTGGTCCCTTGTGGGCAACATATATACGGGTCTTGTTTTTGTATCCACTCAGCCAGTCTAGGTCTTTTCTTGGAGCACTTAATCCATTTACATTTAAGGTGATTATTGATATGTATGTTCCTATTACCATTTTCTTAATTGTTTTGGGTTTGTTTTTGTAGGGCTTTTCCTTCTCTTGTGTTTCCTGCCTAGAGAAGTTCCTTCAGCATTTTTTGTAAAGCTGGTTTGGTGGTGTTGAATTCTCTTCGTTTTTGCTTGTTTGTAAAGGTTTTAATTTTTCTGTCGAATCTGAATGAGCTCCTTGCTGGGTAGTGTAATCTTGGTTGTAGGTTTTTCCCTTTCATCACTTTAAATATGTCCTGCCACTCCCTTCTGGCTTGAAGAGTTTCTGCTGAAAGATCAGCTGTTAACCTTATGGGGGATTCCCTTGTATGTTATTTGTTGCTTTTCCCTTGCTGCTTTTAATAGTTTTTCTTTGTATTTAATTTCTGATAGTTTGATTAATATGTGTCTTGGCGTATTTCTCCTTGGATTTATCCTGTATGGGACTCTCTGTGCTTTCTGGACTTAATTGACTATTTCCTTTCCCATATTAGGGAAGTTTTGAACTATAATCTCTTCAAATATTTTCTCAGACCCTTTCTTTTTCTCTTCTTCTTCTGGGACCCCTATAATTCGGATATTGGTGCATTTAATGTTGTCCCAGAGGTCACTGAGACTGTCCTCAATTCTTATCATTCTTTTTTCTTTATTCTGCTCTGTGGTAGTTATTTCCACTATTTTATCTTCCAGGTCACTTATCCGTTCTTCTACCTCAGTTATTCTGCTATTGATTCCTTCTAGAGAATTTTTAATTTCTTTTTTTGTTTTGTTCATCATTGTTTTTTTCCTCTTTAGTTCTTCTAGGTCCTTGTTAAACGTTTCTTGTATTTTCTCCCTTCTATTTCCAAGATTTTGGATCATCTTTACTATCAGTACTCTGAATTCTTTTTCAGGTAGACTGCCGATTTCCTCTTCGTTTGTTTGGTCTGATGGGCTTTTACCTTGCTTCTTCATCTGCTGTTTGTTTCTCTGTCTTCTCATTTTGCTTAACTTACTGTGTTTGGGGTCTCCTTTTCACAGGCTGCAGGTTCGTAGTTCCTGTCGTTTTTGCTGTCTGCCCCAATTGGGTAAGGTGTTTTCAGTGGGTTGTGTAAGCTTCCTGGTGGAGGGGACTGGTGCCTGTGTTCCGGTGGATGAGGCTGGATTTTGTCTTTCTGGTGGGCAGGACTGCATCTAATGATGTGTTTTGGGGTGTCTGTGAACTTAATATGATTTTAGGCAGCCTCTCTGCGAATGGGTGGGGTTGTGTTCCTGTCTTGCTAGTTGTTTGGCATGGCGTGTCCACCCCTGGAACTAGCTGGTCGTTGAGTGGAGGTAGGTCTTAGCGTTGAGAGGGAGATCTCTGGGAGAGCTCTTGCCGATTGATATTACATGAGGCCGGGAGGTCTCTGGTGGTCCAATGTCTTGAACTTGGCTCTCCCACCTCAAAGGCTCAGGCCTGACACCTGGCCGGAGGATCAAGACCCTGACAGCCACACGGCTCCTGCCCCAGCAACCATCACCTCCTGGAAATCAGGGGCTGGGTTACTGGCCGCCATCCTTCCCTCCAGAGTCCTGCCTGGGTCTGACACAGAACAGGCACTGCATTTATAGAATTCCACTCTGCCTCTATCACTCCACAGCTGATGCTTGGCCAGGACCCGAACCATACGCCACCCAATGGCCTAGGTGCAACTGGTTGGATGACGCCTCGTACTGCCTCTTCCACCAAGATTCTCTAACTTCCTTGAGACACCTTATAAAATCAGTTTGCTATAGCCGTGTACACACGTACGTACGCCTCTGCTTCTTTCAATATTCACTCTTCGGTTTACTCCATTCTGAATTCTTTTTCCACTGCCCTCCACTGAAACCATTCTCGTGAAGGCCACCAATGGATACTTCTGTTTTCATTTTAAATTCATAGTAGCATTCGCTTCCCTTAACCTCTCCCTCCTTTTTGGCCTCTGGGGCATCATTTAGTTTTCCTCTTTCACGCTGACTGCTCCTTCTTAGTCTCCTTGACTAGTTTATCCTCCTCTACTCTACCTCCAAATGTTAGAGTTTCTTAGGATTTATTTCCAAGACCTCTTCTTTCCTTTCCCCCTCTAGTCTCTCCCTAGGTCATGTCATCTATTGTCCTTATTTAAATAACATCTTCACGCTGATGAATTACCAGCCCAGACATCTCTGAGCCCCTAGACCTGCATATTCAAGTGCCTTTTTAATATTTCCATGTAAGTTGTCCTTAGATGTCTCAAATTTAACGTGCCCAAAGGAAACTCAGTCTCTGTCCTCCAACCCCTCCTAATCTAGCCTTCCCTATCCTAGTAAACAGCACCACTTTCTACACCAATTGCCAAAGCCAGTAACATGGAATTTATTCTGGACTCTACCAAATGTTATCTATCAATACCTCCAAAATACACTTATCTCTGTCTCCACAGATGCCCAGCTCAGAAAGGCACCCTATAAATATTTGTTTAACAAACAACAAATGGGGAAAAGGTTTATATTTGCTCACTTAAGAAACTCTGGAACAGGTTGCTGGGAGTCTTATGGTATGAGAAATTGGTGCTCTTATAGGGTAAGAAGACGCTGGAATTAAAGCATGCCAGAAAGAAGTGGAGAAAAGATTTCCCCAGCTTCTGGGATAGGAGGCAAACTTGCCTGGAGGTGGATAAGAGTCAAGGTGCATAGATCATCTGAGTCACTGTGTTGTGGTGCGGGAAAGGATGTTCACACAGGATAGGTATCAGACCCTTCTAGTTCACACCATGGGAACTTTCCCCAACTTTCTTCATAGAAGAACTTATAAACTCAGAGAGCGAGGCAGCACTTTGGGGAGCCTATTTAAGGGACTGTAGCATCTTAAGGAAAAAAGCAGTTCTGAAGCATGTAACATGGAGGTTAGTGACAGTAGGAAAGCAGCAGGGAAATTTTATAAGCCACTAAGCATATGTGAGCTGAGGACCCTGCCAGTGAAAGAAGGTCTAGTAAAGGTGAGTTTGGAAGCCCTCAAGTACCCAAATTGCTGCAGGTGCTTTTACACACACATGCACACACACAGCCTTTGTCAAAAATGTCTGGGGAAAACAGCATCCTCTATTACCCTCTTGGAGAGTCGCTGTACTATTCTCCTTATAAATGGTCCAAAACGTTGTGCAGTAGAGAAAATAGTTTAACTTTATTTCATGCAGCGTGTTCCAAACATGTTTGGCCTCAGAGACCTCTGTCATGAAATACATGTCACTGAACACTACTGTTCCCCAAAACAGACAATGACAGGGAAACAAGGTTTCCTTAGCCACAGACTGAGACTCTGTGGGTCCTGGAGAATAATTTACCAGGGGTCTGCAAATCCCTGTGTGCTCCAAACCCTGAATAAACAACACTTCTCAAATACACATGTGCTACTTTTAAAAAATGTGTCAAGATTTGCAATTTAAAAAATACTGATTCTTAATTAATACTAAATGTCTAACTGTGATCCTATTATGTGGGAGCATGAAGAATATGTTCTCATTAAAAAAGAATTTGTATAAGTAAAAGTTTGTGAGTCTACCAAACTTAAAATGATTTTAATCCTATAAATAATAACGGCTAATATCTTTTGGTGCTTCATATTCAGGTACTGTACTCAGCGCTTCATAAAATTATCTCACTTAATCCGACAGCGGTCCTATGAGGTAGGTACTCTTATTATCATTTTCATTGTATAGTTGAGAAAAATGAGGCTTAGTGAAATTAAGGGCAGGGATTCGTTGAGCATCACAAAATAAAACGTGGTCGAGTTGGAATTTCAACCCAGGAGCCTGACTCCAGAGCCTATATTTTAACCATTTGGCGGTCACCCCTTATCAAGACAATGTGTCCTGAAGGGACTAAGGCCCAAGCCACGTGTCTGAGCTTCGTCAGGGAAGAATGGAGGTTTCTGTGTTTTATGGCAGCTGATTCTGTTCCCGAGAAACTTGTCTGTGGACTTTTCTTCCACCAGACCACTCTTCCCTTCTCCTCATTAATTCTGCAATTTAAAAAGAAAGAAATGCAATTCAGCATTTCGAGGAAAATGAAGGCATGAGAGAAGTGACCTTTCCTCAACTTTCTTTCAGGTAAAAAAATTAATGCTTTTCCCTCGTGAAATTACACCCATCTCCACAGCACCTCACCAGGATTTGGCCTAGAAAGAATTGAAAAAAGCACATTTTGACAGAATTACCGAGAGAGTTACGAAGCAAAAACAGTCCTGGGGGAGAGAAGCCTCAACGTGCTTTTCCTAAAAGGGGGGACTCTGCATGGTTCGATCGAGGCCTGTCGTCTCACTTTTGGTAATAATGCTGAATTATGTGCACTCTTCTCAGTCAGAGACAAGACAAGTGATTTGAGTGAGTTAAGATGTACCTTTGAACCTGGGGCAAGGCTTAATATATATAATTTTTAAAAAAACTGACACACCAGAGAGCAAAAGGAAGGCAGAAAATGTACTGGTGGTCCTTCATGCATAAAGATGACAATGATTGCAAAGTAAGGGTCCTCGACTCTGTGCTGCATACATTATCTGCTGAGTGCCACGGCCTAACGGCTCCGATTGGCACTGATTTGGTCTTTCTTTCAGCATATGGAACAGATTTTTGCCTACACATAACCAGTATCACCCCACCCCAGATAGTATCCCACCAGCAAAATGGAACATCAAATTGCTTTCCTGAACTGTTTTTCTTTTAGCAAGTTATTTTCCAGAGTTTTCCCAGCATGTCTCAAGCAGCTCTTTAATACCTCAACTCCTGAGGTTCAACAGTATATTGTAAATGGTGTACTGGGGAGAACACTTAGGATCTAGATGGGAGTTAATAATTTAACTGCCTTTTTAAGAGCTGCATTTCGACATTTGTCGATGAAGGCTCCATGGGAGAAACAAAACACTAGAACAGTCTCCCTTAAGCCGATCAGTACTTAGACCACTCAGGGTGACAACACTTGGCATAATTTCTTTTATAGATTAGTATGAGCACGCTGTATTGTATAGATGTAATATATATATACTTATATATAATTATATATGATATATAATTCATATATACATGAATGTTCTTCCAACTAAAAGCAGGGTGAAAGAAGAAAAAACAAGGGCAAGAACAAAGAGGACTCCAAAGTGAGGCTTATAAAAGGCACACGGCGATGACATACAGTTTACAGTTGGGCCTCAAATCGAGCTTTCCAGATGTTCATTCAACAAAGGGAAGTAACCTTGTCAGTTCACAGCATTGAAAGGATAAAACCAAGTACCCAAGGGATTTTTTAAGCTGTTTTTGGCGCCAAGATCAGATATGGCTCTATCCCTAGAGGCCTGGTAAAATGGACGCTGTGTGATGCAGTGATCATCAGACTCGAAAACATTCTGTTTTTTGTTGTTGGTTTTTTTTTTTTTTAGGGGCACGCACCCGCGTCCCCTGCATCGGCAGGCGGACTCTCAACCACTGCGCCCCCAGGGAAGGCCTCAAAAACATTCTTTACAATAGAGTTAGTGACATTTATTGGTTGTTTCTCATAAAGCCCTTCCATCTCAGCTAATAGCATCTCACCAAAGGGTAACTCTGTAAGAATAATTCTTCAGGGGCCCCGTATAGTCTGTATAATCAGCTTTCTGCTGATCAACAATGTGCAACTAGAAATTGAAACCAGAAAACCTTAATTAATAAAATATACTGGCGGGTTATCACCTAACGTGCAAGAAGTTAGACTTTGGGCTTCCCTGGTGGTGCAGTGGTTGGGAGTCCGCCTGCCGATGCAGGGGACGCGGGTTCGTGCCCCGATGCTGGAAGATCCCACGTGCCGCCGAGCGGCTGGGCCCGTGAGCCATGGAAGCTGAGACTGCGTGTCTGGAGCCTGTGCTCCGCAACGGGAGAGGCCACAACAGTGAGAGGCCCGCGTACCGCAAAAAAACAAACAAAAAAGTTAGATTTTGCCAGTAAATGCTTTACTGAATTAAATTTTGATCAGCTTGAAAAGTCCGAAAAGCCTTTCCACCAGCATAATAAATACCAGAAAAAGGATGCAGCTAATGGCAGTGCATAGTAGCAGCCTGGGAAAGGGTCGTTGTCGTCATCATTATCACCATCATCACAATCGGTTGCATTTCTTGGGCTCTTCTTATGTACTAAGCTCTGTCTATATGCACTTTACATGTGTCATCTCTGTAATCCTCTGTAATCCAATACTGCAAGAGATTTTATTTTACCAAAAAAAGACATTGGCGATTATAATCATTAAATGAATTGCTCAAAGCACCACCAGCTCCTAAGTGGTACAGCCAGAATCTGACTCCAGTTCTGACTTTCTGTCGTCCCATACCACCTTTATATTTCTACCGTTAATTAGGACACCCCCCCCCCAACCAGCACCACCAATTTCTTGTAAACCCTTTCTATTTCGTATGACTTCTTTCCAGATGGCACATAGGACTAAAAATCATTTGAAAACAGAAATCACTCTGTTGATCTGTTGAGTAGAATTAATATTCTAGTAGAGAGAGAGAGAAAAGCACTTCTCAATCCTTTTACTTTGTTGGTAGCAGTAGTGCAATCTGAGTCTTGGACGGTCTTGATTTCTACTGACTAACACACTCTCATTAAAAACCACTCACCTGCATTCCCTTAACGAGGTTACTGACCCTTTAACGCGTTTGTGGTAGGGCGTTGTTCTCTGGTTTTGTTTTCCTGCTTTTGCATCTGTTTCGTTCTGTCAGTACACACCAAGACAATGACAGTGCCGCTACAAGCAGCCCTCCATATGTTACAGACGCACTCAAACCATGAGACCTTAGGAAAAAGCATCCCTGTTGGCCTTAGATCGATAGTTCAGTGTCCCCAAATATCTAACCAAGGCTACGTCCATATAATTAAGCATATTGCTTTGAAAGAGTGACTGAGTGAGTGTTTTTGTGGTCAATGATTAAACTTGAAAGACAGCATAGTTCGCCTGAGATATGGGGCTTTTCACTCAATATTATACGGTAAAGAGTTATCCATATGTAGAGTTGTTTTTTTTCACCTTTACAACTGTGGATGGTTCCATTTCCGATTAAATCATAACTTTAAAAAATCTGTCCATTTACTGGTGGACACTTAAATTTTTTCCAGGTTTTTTTTTAAACAGTCTGTTTGTTTTGCTGTTACAAGCTGCTGCAGTGTATATCCTTGTTCACGTCTACTTGTGAACACCTGCAAGAATTTTTCTAGAGTATATGCCGAGATCTGGAATTGATGATTCATAGAGTATTCCTTCTCTTCACCTTTACTAGATACTGCCAATTTTTCTTTCCAGATTACACTCTGACCAACAGTGCAGGTATGAGACTTCTTTTAAGCCAAAATCCTCACCAGCCCTTGGTATTATCAGACTTCTATTTATTTATTTAGTCTCCCTGATAGGTATGAAATAGTATTGTATTATTGTTTTGAAGATCTTCAGGTGTTTGAAAAATAGCTGACTTGGTAGCTCTGTGAAAACGTAGCCTTGTTCTAAATGTAGTGGACGATACATGAGAATCCATTCAGTGTGTTCGATGACTGTGGTCAAGGAGACCGGTTGCAGCCAGTGCTTTCAGCGGCTGTATTTAAAATAAAAATGTCACTGGCATTCATATTTTGACAAATTGTTAAAATATGTCTTCTCCTTTTCCTATGCTACTTGCCTTTTCACCTTTTTCTGTTCAGATTGGGTTATGAATTTGGTGCTACCAATAAATAAGTCAGGATTGGTGCTTATCTGCATGGGGCAAATAGTTGCTTAGAAATTTGAAGGCTTAATTTAGACTGTGGCCTGGACTTCCTTAGACATGCTTTAAGATGTTCCAGATGGCTGAGGTGGGGCAGAGTGGGGTGGGAGGGGGTGGGGTGGGGGATTCGGCCTCTGCCACCCAGACGCAGGCTGGAAGCTGAGTAGGGAGGTGACTGCAAAGGCACCTGTGAGGATGCTTATTTCATCCTTTTAGCCTTGTTGTAGCTCTGCTACAGGGAATTAAGAAAGAGTCCTATGTCCACTTGAGTCCTTTTGTGAAAGAGCGAAAGTGGCCCCAGAGACAAAGGTAGCAGCAAGAGTGATTTGTGATGAGATTCCAAGGTGAAGGTGAATCTTGAGGGGACAGAGATCTGGTCCAGACTCTTCCGTTCTCGCAAAGAGATTCTACCTGCATTTCAATCTTGGAAGGTTTTATTAAGGGAGACTGTGGGGTTTTTTACATTTAGAATTTCCCACAAAGGCTGCTGAGGCAGGTGACCCCTGGCTGACCCAGTTGTGAAACAAACCTCCTAGTCCTTAATTTCCATGATGATGCAGACAGAGCATGATCTTTGAAGCTGGCAAGCTCAAGTTCACATCCACGCTAGGAGAGGTTTGTGAACCTGGCAAATTATTTCAACTCCCTGAGTCTCCAACTCTTCAGTCCTAAAATCAGAGGGAAAAAGAACTACCTGAGAGGGTTGCTGCGGGGATTAAATGGAATTTATGTAAAAGCACCTAGTATCCTACCTGGGACACGATCGAAACGAGAGAAACATTAGTTTCCTTCCTTCCCTGCCCCACCCCATCCTCACCCCTCTGTCTCTGGGACCAGCTTTCCCACAGACCCAGTGCGCCCCGGAAACCCCAGGATCCTTGGAGGCAGGAACCTCTATCACCTTCATAAAAGTTGACCTCTCCCAGACCTTGCCTCTGCTATTGTGCAACTGACTTACAATGATTAGCTCAGTGTTATACCTGCTGAACCCAAAGAAACCGCTCTATCGACAATGTCAGACATCAGAGCAGGTTTATGGGGGACATGCAGTCTTTGGGAACAGTTGGAATCTCGCTCAGTGTTATACCTGCTGAACCCAAAGAAACCGCTCTATCGACAATGTCAGACATCAGAGCAGGTTTATGGGGGACATGCAGTCTTTGGGAACAGTTGGAATCTCGCTCAGTGTTATACCTGCTGAACCCAAAGAAACCGCTCTATCGACAATGTCAGACATCAGAGCAGGTTTATGGGGGACATGCAGTCTTTGGGAACAGTTGGAATCTCGCTCAGTGTTATACCTGCTGAACCCAAAGAAACCGCTCTATCGACAATGTCAGACATCAGAGCAGGTTTATGGGGGACATGCAGTCTTTGGGAACAGTTGGAATCTCGCAGTAATTAACACTAATGTCCAGGTCATGCCACTTACCTTCAGGGCAAGCCTTGGTGTCCAATTTTGAAGTGAATGGATTTTTCTCCCGAAGTCCCCAGGGAACAATCATTGTCCTTGCTGCCCTTAAAGTAACTGCCTCTCCTCACTGCTGGAAGAGGTTGAGGACCAATAGATAGGATTACGATTATCCGTGACACTCTTTGGTATGAAATTAAAATGCTCTCAATAGTCGGTGGCTGGCTTAGGTGGCTGCCTATGGAACCTTTCGTCTCTCTCACCACCTTTCAAGGTTGCCCCTGCAATGGCAGTCTCCAGGAAGAAAGCAGCCTCTGATAGGGAATTCGAATGGGGTCTCAGCCCCGTGCTTACCCATGGGACACTCAGCTGGCTGGAAACACCCTTCCCTTTGGTACAACAGCTCCTTACGTCGCAGTGGAGAAACGGAAGATCAAACAAGTGTGATCTCTGACCCCCACGCTGGCCGCCTAGCAGGGTTCTGTCTTCAGGGCAAGGGGGATCTGAAATAATTCACGTTGTTCTCCTCACAGTGTTTTGCCTCCACAGGAGGCTGTCAGCTGCTTGGGGTCATCAATCTGACACACCTTTTTAGTTCTACAGGGAGACTAAAATACCACTTAAATCTTATTCCAACATTTCTCAAATCAGGTGGGTATTACCAAGCATGAAGACATCATCCAAAAACTCAATTTTAAAGGGTTAGTTCTTTGGGAAAAATAAGAAAGAACATTTCCTCCTGTTTACTCTGAGATTTGCTTTTTTCCAATAGTGTGGTCATGGTACCTTTCTTAATCTTTGGAGATTAGGCTTCAATTTTTCACCTAGACTCCAATTTGCTCATAAATCTCTTCATTTTGCTTAACTTAAATGTTTTGGCCAACTTCATGGTTTAATAATGAGAGGTAAAATTGGAGCCTTAATGACGACTAAGGAGGGAATTTTCATTTCGTCTGGAATTAAAAGAGCTGTGGAAGGGGCAGCCATCCTGTCAGACCAGCCGTCACAACCTTAGCCGAAGCATGCCAAATTACACATTTGATATTACACAGTTCTTTATACCCAGGTACGATGACGTGAAAATCCTTCAAATCCAGCCCTACTTACATCCACCTGATTGCTATGCCCCTATTGATTAGCTGCAAACTGTTCATTGAATTCAGGCCACCTGAGAAGCTGCCAGGTCCCCAGAGTGTCCCCCTCACATGCTGCACATTGAAGCCAGGCAAGTTACCCAGCTCCAATAGGCCTCAGCACAAGTTGTATAATGGGGGCCCTGAGACCACAATTATCAGATAACCAGGCAGGAGAGAGTACTGTTTCAGCACTTCCACTTGAGCAGACTTTAACTTAAAAGAAAGAAAGAACTCTAAAAAGTTTTAAAACACTTTCCTCGTAAGTTTACCACTCGAGAAAGGTATCCACCCCATGGCCATGTAGCCTAGAATTCCCTCCTTATTCCAGAGTGAGAGAAAACACTAGCTGGGTAATTCCCCTTGTGCAGAGAGAGGGGCTCTGGTTTCTTTTGCTTGTATAGAATATACTGGGTCCTCTGAGACCGTCGGTGGAGAGGCCACTTGGCACTGAGGAGAATAAAGGGAACCGGCTGGAGATAGACCAGCCCATTTCTACTGGGGGCCTCTTGGATGGTTAGAAAAGAATAAGCTCAGATTCTTCCACCATAGTTACGGCCCTTCAGGTATGTCCCAGGCCATCTTTCGTCACCACCTATCACTTCTTTCTAAGAAGTATCCTGCAATGACTCAATGTGCATTTAACCATATATTGGCTTACGTTAGAATGCTTTGTGCAATTAGATTTCTAATACAGACTGTAAATTCCTCAAGGTTGAAGAACCTTGCTTTATATTTCTTGTTCATTCATTTATTGATTGATAAATGAGTCAGCAATTAATCTACTTATTATTCTAGCACCTACTACGCTGAGAGCACGGTGCAAGGCTGACTTCTTAGGTACTCCAGGGACTCCAGAAAAGTGTGGTACCTAATTCCTGCCTTCTACTAGTTCAGAATCTTGTTGGATAAGCTCAGTGTATATGGAGATGAAGTTAGGTAATAATGCAATGGCGTACAGTAAGATAACAATGATTCAAAAACACAGTAAAACGACTAGAAGACAAATTTAATAATGAGTGTCTTTTGGTATTGACATTTGGGGTGGTTTATTCTTCTGCTTTTTGGATTTTCCAAATTTTCTATAACGTACGTGTATTACTTTATTAATCGTAAAACACCAAACCTTAAGGTATGAAGTAAGTAGCAAAACAATAACAGAAGTGTTGCCAAATCAAATTAAGATTCAGGGTCAAATGAGTGGCTCAGAAAGTGAGTTCCTTCTGTGTTAAATGACTTGTTTCTGTATCCTTCAGTATCTAGACAGAAAAGTGCACTAAATAGATGTTGAAAGTACTTTTTTGACTGTATAATAATAAATTCTTGCTGAATATAAAGTTTGTTGATTATATAATGCCTTACTATGTCTTTTGTAATCATACCTTTCATTATTAAATAAATCTCTCCTATTATTTTGAAACTATGCGTTTCCTATCTCTTCAACAAGATAATAATGTTTTGTGTTTTATATTATCCTCTGCTCCCGGATTACAGTTATGTACATTTGTCTCCTCTTTTAAATGGCACTTTGAAGTCAGACCCCCTGCTGACAATCATAGGATCTCAAGGTTGAAATGAAAAGGACTTTGCTAAAAATAGTGAGATTCTAGAGCAGGGCGCTGTGTTCAGATCCTAGTTCCACCACTGACTTCTAAATCGCTGCTGGTCAAGTAAAATAAATGGTTTCCTTTTCTGTAACAGGAGGAAAATAATATCTTCCTGTTGTGAATATAAAAATAGCATATACAAAACACAGAGCATATTATCTGGTCATTATTAAGTACTCAATAGAAGATAGATATTACTATTATTATCATCTTACTCTTCTATAAGGGATCATAGCACATCATCTAATCTGACTTACCACAAAATATAAGAATCCTCCCTGATATCCTTAACTTATTAAGGTATTTCTGATACCATCAACTTGCATGCTCACAGTGTTTTGTTTAAAAGTTCTTCTTTCATTGATCTATATCCTGTATCTCAGCAATATGCACGATTAGTTCTAGGGGCTACATAGGATAAAAAGTCCATGGCCTTTTCCACATGACATTATCCATCCTCATATCCTTCAGTGGCACCCACAAATCTCCTTCCCTCCCCACCAGTACAAACATAGCACTTAATAAAGTTTTATTGGTTTGAATGGGTAGAATTAACTCTTTGCTCACAATGGCTTGGGTATCATTGTAATGGTAGGGAATGAACTAAAATGGAGTAAACAGCTACTGGAGGATCCTTCCAGATTTACAAGTCTAGATGGTAAGCTTCTAGGTCTACAGGGCTTTATGTATAATCTTCCTCATTTACATTGTTATCTCTGATCACTGAACGGGACTCTGTCTCTCTGGAATCAAAAACAGGGCAGCTGGATGTTTACATCAACTAAATGACCATTCTGGTTCA
Source organism: Neophocaena asiaeorientalis asiaeorientalis (assembly GCF_003031525.2). Lineage (NCBI taxonomy): Eukaryota > Metazoa > Chordata > Mammalia > Artiodactyla > Phocoenidae > Neophocaena > Neophocaena asiaeorientalis. The sequence goes on from NW_020175012.1 coordinate 74,723, forward strand.
TTGAGGTGTGCTGTATTAAAACCATCAACCATCATTGCTGTTAATAATAAGAAACATCAGGGCTTCCTTGGTGGCGCAGTGGTTGAGAGTCCGCCTGCCGATGGAGGGGACTCGGGTTCGTGCCCCGGTCCGGGAAGATCCCACATGCTGCGGAGCGGTTGGGCCCGTGAGCCATGGCCGCTGAGCCTGCGCGTCAGGGGCAAAAAATAATAAGAAGAAGAAGAAGAAAAAGAAGAAGAAACATCATCGGAGAACCTAATAAAAACTCTTCTTCTAGTAAAATTCCATCTCTAAAGTAATATATTTTAGCATCTCTGGTGATTTCTCAGCATTTGTGGAAGCAGGTTGTTTCAAAAAGTAATGCAAAACATTAGGAGTGAACAAAGTTATAGAAATAAAGTGAGTTGTTTGCTTCAACAATAAAAAAGCAAGAATCCTAGCTAATAAAAATCGAGCATATGCAGAACCCTGCCTGTGTTCTATTCTTTCTGGAGGAAAAGCCCCCAGATGGATTGGGATGCAATGGAAGATACCCTGGTAAAGGAGACAGACAGGACTGGGTTTGAATATTTGCCTTTCATTATGAGGTTTTGTCTTTTACTAGCTGTGGAAATTTGGACATGTTATTTAACTTCCAGAAGACTTCTCTCCTGAAATAGTAATATTTAATTCAGAGGGCTATCAGGAGGATTAAATAAACGAACGTTTGTAGTGTGTTCAGTATGTAGCCGATATTGGAGAAAAGCTGGTTCTTTCCCTCTGCTCCTTTCCTTCTTCTTTGATCTAAATGCTAACACTTAGGAAAATAGCAGCATTTTTCTCAACTCGTCAAAACTGGCCAGACTTCCCAGAATGGTAATCAGTCTACATGCTAGAGCTATAATTTGTTAACTTTTCAACCATTACTATGTTTTCACATTTTAAAAGCAAATCACCAAGGGGAATTTCTTTCGGTTTTCCTGGTGAGTAAGGAAGAAACTGATTTTGATTATTTTGGTAAAGATGATCATATTTTTTCCGAGCAAGTACCACCTTAAAGGACTTATACTGAAATGGATAGCCCATGAACCAAGTTTGGGTAATTTTAGTTTGGACCAGAAATCACTTTTTGAGGATAATGAGCAGAGAAGGGAGGAGGCTAATTGATTTTTTCCAAAGCTGGCATGGGAGTCAGGAGGCTGAATTCTTATAACCTTTATGACCTGTATAGAAGGCATGTAGACAGCTGGAAGAAAACGTTCCCTTGTACCTACCAATTGGAAACAACTCTCCACCAGCTTATGAATATTATCAACCTGCTGTCCCCACCAGGTTGGTGCCCAGCAAAATAAACGAAATAATATTTTTGCCTTGCATAAATTATTAAGTTGTTCTATGCACGGTTGCTTTAAATCGGAGATGTATTAGCATATTTCTGCCACTCAGTTTCAAACATGCAACATTTTTATGTATATTTGCTCTCAGTTGAATTTGCCTCATTCATTCGTGGGAACCAAATATGTACAAAGAACCCTATACGCTGTGAACAAATAAAAGATGGAAAGGGCATTTTCTCTGCACTTACAGGGCCTTACACTGGTAGGTGAGAGTAAACACATATGATTCAATGTAGGAAGTGATAAGGGACAGAGAGAAAGGTTGGGAGTGTTCAGGACAGGGAGAGGCCATTACTGCCTTGGGATGGGGATCATGAAGCCATCATGGGGAGATGACATTTGAGCTGGACCTTAAATATGCGTAGGCGGGGCTTCCCTGGTGGCGCAGTGGTTGAGAGTCCGCCTGCCGATGCAGGGGACACGGGTTCGTGTCCCGGTCCGGGAAGATGCCACATGCCTCAGAGCGGCTGGACCCGTGAGCCATGGCCGCTGAGCCTGCGCATCTGGAGCCTGTGCTCGGCAACGGGAGAGGCCACAGCATTGAGAGGCCCGCGTATAGCAAAAAAAAAAATGCGTGGGCGGCCATTTGCAGCAACATGGATGGACCAAGACATTATCATACTAAGCAAACTAGTCAGAAAGAGAAAGACAAACACCATATGATATCACTTATATGTGAAATCTAAAATACGATACAAATCAATATATCTATGAAAAAAAAAGACTCACAGATAGAGAGAGCACACTTGTGGTTGCCAAGGGGTAGGGGAGATGTGGGAGGGAAGGATTGGGAGTTTGGGATTAGCAGAGGCAAACTATTACACATAGGATGGACAAACAACGATATGGAACATGGAACTATATTCAATATCCTGTGACAAACCTTAATGGAAAAGAATATGAAAAAGAATATATGTATGTGTATATATATATATATATATCTTCAATAAAATTTTAGAAAATACTAGAAGGGTAGACTTTGTCAATGGAGAGTTGAATGGGAAGAGTATTCCAGGAGCTGGGAACTGCCAAAGCATAGGCAGAGGAGAAGAAAAGCATGGGATACACACGATAAATGCAGAATAGGAAGCGGTATGGTTAGACTGCAGGGTAGGATGGAAGGTAGGTGGGAGAACTGTTAGGAGAAGGTTGAAAGATCAGCGAGGGCTGACTCAAGGAGGGCCTTACATCCTCTGGAAATAATGGCAGGCTCAGCAAATCTGTTGTTTTATTTGCAACAAAAAATAGGCTAGCTGAATAAAAATGTAGTTTCTGAATTCTGTACCTCACTGGCCAACCTAACCACTTTCATTTTAACAATTTCATTGTCTGACCTTTCTGAAAATTATTTTCTGCCTACAATGGGCAAGGCTATTGATAAGTGTTGAGTACAGAGGAATGTCAACCTGCATTGCTCTTGTTCTCACTGACTGTGTTCTGCTACACCATCGGCAGAACATTTTACTTGGTCACTTATTCATGCTAGAGGAACTCTGTTTTGCAGCTGATGGGGGTGAAGGGGGAGAGGTTTTAAGAAGTCATCTCAGGCATCTTATCATTCAACTGGGAATGGTTGTAAGTAAAACACCTTTTAATTCATGCATCTACATATAGGTTGGCTTAGAAATAAATTACATCCAAGACCGCTCAGTGAGAACCAATCCACTAAAAGCCAGAAGACTAAACCCAGCAATGTTATCTAGAAGCACGGACACAGGCTGAAGTGATCATGGAAAGTGTCTTCTCTCTTTTGAAATGGACATAAGGAGCCCTGATGGGAATCTGCAGGTCTGTGCTAAACTCACATACACACACATGCCAGCTTAGCTTATATAAAGGGGAGCAAAAGCAGTGCAGAGAAATAAATTTAAGTCTCTCTGTACAGAAGTAGTTTTTCATTGGATCCTCTTTAAGCTAGTTTTTAAGTCCCGTTACCACATTTGAGTGTGTGGGTATATACTGTCTCCGGTAATGCTGTCCTGTACTGTTTACCTCTCCTTTGACCATCACATGTCACCAGGTTTTGGTGATTTAGTGTGCTTTTCTATGCCCACTTGGTGCTCCAGGATTACAGATGATGTAGAAATGGAAGTTACATTCTGTTACTTTTAATGGAAAATATACTAAGAATCTAATCAGAACAATCCAAGTAGAATAATTTTCCAGGCAGACTCCATGTGCTTCAGATAACTGGATGGTTTAATGGACCGAAAAGCAAAATCATTCTGAATGTTCCTGTACATCAGAAATTTGGGGATTTGGTTCCGCATTAATTTTTCACGTTGGTTCCACACCTTCAGTTCTGTATTCACCATCCTTACCCCCAGTTTAAAAAGTATTTGATTTTTTTCCTTTTTAAAGAGCTCATAATCCACTTCAGATCATTTCATTGATTATTTCTCAGTTAGTCTTTCTGTATTCTGTAGAGCTAGGCTGTTCGTCTCTACAGCTAATCCCACTAATACAACTTAAAGAAGCCCAGGAATGAGATAGCGGTGAAAATCTCTAACCAGTATTGGCAGCAAACAGGAAGAAGCATAACAGGCGAGCTGGAATCCTGCAAAAAGGAACGCTGTGGGTGAAACAAAGCAACAGCAACAACAAGCTGTCTCTTACCAGAAGGGCACTGATTTCATCTGCATGAATTAACCATATTTCATTCCCAGGGAGATGAAGGGAAATCTTATTTTTCTAGACGTCAAAAAAATTTTTTTAACAAACCCAAGACACAAACAGTCCTGCTTCTTCCCCTAAGCCAATCTCAACTACTGGGAATCTTTAGCCTCTCTGAATGTCTATATGGTTTGTATTCCAAATCACACACTCCAGCACTTGGATATTTTGTGCTTTACTTTCATTGTTTCTTACAAGTAAGTTTTGTCTTCCCAGACAGAGGACAGATAGTTTCTTCCACTTCTTCATTATATCCCACAGAATCTAATGTGGGGCTGTGTACTAAAGAAGTACCTCTCAAGGTCACTCACCAATGTATGAAAAAGTCCCCACAGGGTGAGAGGTCCCTTGGTCCCTGTTCCCCTCTGACTTCTCTGCCATAGTCAAGAGAGAACATTGGATTGCGTGCAAGGGTTACTGAGGAGTGGGCAGGATTCTTTAGCTAATTTTCCAGCAGGAGGATCATTGTACTTATGGGTCTGACCTCCATCCTCTATAATATAGACTCTGCATATTCTAACCTTTGTAAACAGGGTCAATTCCCCAGACACAGCACCGTCACAACGCACTGGTTCTCTGACATGCTTTGTTCAGTCCGACCAGTGAAATATTTAGATGCATGCTCTTAACTCTTACCTAATGTACGGGGAGATTGTATACTCAATTTCTTTACGCCCCTTCTTTGCCCTCAAATATTCTGCCTTTTCTGATCAGAGAGGTTGTTTTTCACTTTATTCGCTTTGTACCCTTTTTTCTTTCTTGATCTCAGTGCTATTTCTACCATTTGTTTAATGGCAATATTCATATTTTTTTCATTCATTCTTCAGATTTGGAAATTGGTATGAAATTAACAAAATTTGAATGATAACGTTCTGTTGATAGTGACAGAACTTCTCTTGCCCAGTTGCCCTTAAATTATAAATGGGGTTGTTGACCTCTTCAGTTCTAAAACTTGGCGACCTTTTTCTTTGCAAGCCACACCAGTTGTGAGAGATGATAGATAGGTAGGTAGGTAGATAGACAGATGATAGATAGCGTGAGTCTATATTTTTTCTGTGAGAAGAGTTTTCTGAAGTCACATCGTCACCAATCTTTGAGTCATACTGTAGGTTTCCCAGGTTGTCAGCCATGGAGGACACTCCGTTGGGCTAATGGCGAGGGATTTGCCTGTGGGGGGCAGGGAGCCACCTTTCACAGAAAGGCACTGGAATAACTCAAGGCAACTAAAAGCTTACTTTTCTCTTTGAGAGGCCCCATAGGAAGCACCAGCTTTAAGTGAAATCTTTATGAAAGGATTCCTTCTCTGAATTTTCCCAACAGGTCTCTTTGTTATTACCCCAAGAGAGCTGCCTACCAGTCAGGGAATCAAATCTCCCTTATCGTGTCCAGACTGCTTTACTGCTGCACACACCCCCTTGGCGGGAGGGCTACAAATGGTTCTCTCAAGCTCCACTCAAACCACCAACCTGCCGTGTCTGAAATGCCCCAGCCCTTTCTGGCCTCGTGTATTTGACTCCTACACCATAGGGAAGTCCCCCTTGGATTCCAAAAGAAAATTAAACTCCTTGGAATTCCAAACTAATAAACTTTCACAGAGTGGCCCCAGGTGGATTGGTTATCATGATATTTTGGTCTCACCTAACCAATAAGAGGGCCGGTTGGCAAGTTCCCAGGATGAATATTCTCATATAAGCTTTGGATTAGAGGAAGCCAAAAGATTTTCGGCCATCTACATGCTCAACTTACACCCCACCTGGGTTCTGAGGTAGAGATCTGGTGACGATTGGGGCCCTGCAAGGCAATTAAAAGAAATAAAGCGAAGTATTATATTTTAATTGATGTAATCTTCAAGCTCCCAGTGGAATCTGGGGTGATATCTGACTAGAGTTACCCCAGGTATCAATAGATGACTATTCTGTGAAAGTGCATTTAGGAAGACAAAACCCTATGAATCCTGAACTTCATTAACATGTGTATCCGTTTGGGGAGGGCCGGGGGATTGGCTCTGCCTCCAGGACTACAAATTGAAAGAAGCCACCTAGATTTTTCTGGGGTCTGAACAAAGAGCGGAAGAGGATAGGGAATGGAGAAGGAGCGAGAAAAGGGCAGGTGGAGGGGAAGACAAAATGTGGATTTCTACTTTTATTTGCTTTCAGAGTACCTGGATTTTAGACACACCAAACCATTCTTTCCAAACCCAAACAGCTTTCATCCATCACTAACATTTCAGGGTTTGTTTCTGTTTTATTGTAAATATTGCAGTCGAAGAAAGATAAACAGACAAGAAAAAACGGCTTTATACAGTATACAGAATCAGATAGAAAATACAGAATGAAAAAGAAAGCCGACAACCAACAGATAAAAAGTGGAGACAAACCAAGGAAGAGAACTAGCTGGTTGCACATTCACTCACCAGCTTGAGTGAGGTGCAGCAATGGTCCCAGCAGCTGACAGAAACTGCCTAGCGCTGTCAGTCTTATCTTTATTCCGTGAAAGAAACAGACTTTATGAATGATTCATGTGGACATTTATTTCACCAATCCATTTTATAAAAGTTTGCTATTGATCAAGATATCCTGCTCATAAAAACAAGTTTTTTTGTGTGTGTTTTTTGTTTTTTGTTTTTTTTTTTTTTAAAAAACAACCCTTCCTGCCCCACATGACAGTAGGGACCACATTGTCAGAAGCGCGGAATGGAGCTGTGGGTCGGGGCAGCATGGCACCATTGCAGTCTGCGGTCCATCTGCCTTCAGGTGCCCTTCCCACCAAATCCACGTTTCTCCAGGAGGCTCTAAGCAAGGTTTAAAAAAAGACTCATGTCCTGCAGAGCTTGCCGACATTTGATGGTTTAAGAGGGAAAAGTAAAAAGATTCAAATTCATAAGAGAGAAGAGGTCAGCCTAGGACAAAACTGGTATCCTTTATAGGAACCATCGGGGTACCCCCAGGATGGCAGTTCTAACTAATAGTCCTGGCACAAAGAAGATGTCGACCCAATGTCGACGGCAAAAGCATGGAATTAAGCTTGTTGTCTTGCAAAGGTGTCTTTATTTTAGTACGTTCAGAACAGAAACAACGTGAGGACAATTTGATTCAAGGTGGTGACAGCGGGGGAGATGGCCCTAGTGGCTGTTTAGTTCTCTCTTCTCTGAATTTTCTAAGTTGACAAACAGAAATTGCATAGAATTTGTTTTCAATCAGAAAATGAAAACTCTCTGTGTGAAACTCCCAACTGGCGAAGCCAACCAAAGGTCAAACAGCTGCTGAGAAGCTTCACCCCTCCCGCTGAGTGCTCCGGACACTGCAAACATCTCACAAGTAGAGAAGTACTTAGCAGGCATCTGACAGCCTGGAAAGCATCAGTAACTCCGATTGTGTAGATGAAAGAGAAGTGAGATGCTTCATGTAAAGTCATACAAGGGGGGGCTACTGCCCATGCTTAGGTGAGGACTCAAGAGTCCCTAGTTCCCAGGCCTGTGTATTGACTACAAGACCCTACCTCTCTCCCAGGAACCTGGCAAATTCTTGATTACTTAAGATCTTCCCATATAATAAACACACACACACACACACGCACACACACGCACACACACACACATTTGCACCGAGGTCTCACATCTAGTAGCAAGAAATCACCCAATCCATGATAGCCTTTGGGGGGGGTCTGGCTTCATAGGCAGCTACCGAGTTTGATTAAAAAGAGGTGCAGTTGACAAAGTATGCACCAGACCAGCAGGGCAGCCCCATCCTTCCCCACCTGAAGACAGCACGTTCCTGCTGAAGCCAAGGCCACTGTTGGGGAAATTTGTATTTACCCTCTCTGCTCCTTAAACGAGGGCCTGGGATACTTTGTGCCTTCCACTCTCCTCCGTTATCTCTCTTCTTCAGAGATCACATTCACCAAAGACCAAATCAAACCCAATCATAGGGAAAGTCGAAAAGAGAGAGAAAGAAAGGACAAATTAACCTCTGAAATCCCAGGCATTTCAAGGTCTCTCAGTAAACTATGAGTTAATTGGGTTTTGGCATTTAAAAAATTACTGGACCTTTCTTTGATATTCTCCACCTGATTCACCACCTCCTACATGCCCTGCGGCCCCAGTCACCACACAGAAAGGAGAGTTCAACATCTGGAGTCTGATGCACTGGCCGCTTCATATCCTAAAATTTAGGAAAATGGTAACAGGGATTATTGTGACTTCAATTCCCTAACCCAGCCTCCCCCTCCAAGAAAACGAAACAAAGGAATAGAATTGAGACAACAAAGAAGAAAAGGAAGGAAGGAGAGAAACAGAGAAAACAAAAGAAAAGAACATTAACAAAAATATACAAATCCAGAAAAGAAAAACTTCCCTGTTGAGTTTAATTTTTTTTTTTTTTTTCCTGTAAGAACTAGACCCAGGGTACAATGGCCCCTTCCTAGGGGGAAATTCCTCTGATGATGCCACCAATCCATCAGACGGTCTGGGCAGGGACCCCTCCCACCCCGACTCTTTAGTTTTGTTGAGAGGGAAAGGCCCACTGCGGGAAGAGGGGGCTTGTGGCCAGGTGGAAGAGCGTCCCCTGCCACTCGGGCTCAACGTCTCTGGGTGGCCCCAGCTCCCCGGACCAGGGCGCCGTCTCCGGCTGGGGCGTCAGGCTCTTTGATCGTTTTGTAAAGTTACTGGATCCAAAATCTGGAGAGAAGGGTGGACGCTGTACAAGTCCGGGGGCCCCGCCGGCAGTATGGCGGGCTCAGCGCAGCCCGCCTCCGCACCGGGTCGGGGAGCCGGGCATCCTCGGCGGCGGGGCTACTCGGGCTCGCTGCTGTTGGTGGTCTTCTCCCACTCCAGGCTCTCCTCGCTGCGCGCCGGCGACGGCCGCGCCCGCAGGCCCTGGAAGCGGCGGCACTCGGGGCACACGCGTATGTGCGTGCAGCCGCGGGCCACCAGGGCGGCCTCCTGGGCCAGTCTCTGCGCCAGCTGGTCAGGCTCCCCGGCCCCGCACAGCTTGCCGTTGCTGAGGGTCACGGTGCCCCGGGGCCGGCGCTGCTCCTCGGGGATGGGGGGCTGCGGCGGCGGTAGCCCGGCGCGCCGCCGGCGCGGGCGGACACTGTCCTGACACAGGATGATGCTGCGCAGCTCGCTCACCATCTCCTGGCAGACGGACACCTGGAGGACACGAGGAGGTCACAGCCCGACCTCTCGGGACCAGCCCCCGAGGGTCCCCTGCGGGCTCATTCGGGCGCGCGATTAGGGTGCAGTGTTTCACAATTATATCATCTTACATGTTTGAAGGTCTTTCAATCCACCTCCTCACTTCCACCCGCTATTTAATATTCCAACATCCTCCATACCATCCCGCCAGCTGGTCGTCTCGTCTTCGAACAGCTTCAAAGACACTGATCTCACCATGTTGGGAAGGTGCCCCTACCATTTTTGCAGATTACCCTTAAACGCTGCTTCCTTCTACTGACTTAATTCCTCTCCCTGAACTTTTCATCCATCCATCCCAGTTAAATTTGGACCTTGAAGCCGACTAAGTAAATAATCCCTTTACCGCATGTCAGTCTTTCAAGCCTGTGAAAAAACAACCATGTCTCCATGAACTTTCTGTTCTCAGGCCAAAGAGTCTCATTTCTTTTAATCCGCTGGTTATGGCTGGAAAGGCTGCGTTCTAACAATTACTATAATAACAAAAACAAGGCAATCTACTCCTGCAGCTCTGCCATCTCCTGATAAGAAACTCTTGGGTCCAGCTGTGTTTCAAAATATTTTGAATTTTGACAAGGTAATACAATGCACATAAAATATGTATCACTTCCAGTGGGCTCTGGGGAAGACCCTGTATTCAAACACATTAATGTTTCTGTAGCAAAATGAATATACGTTCACACCAAGTGAGTTAAAGACCATGAACATTAGCCTCATACAAGTCCAAGTCAAGGTTTGTCACCAAAAGCATTGGCATCAAACTTACAAAAAGCTTGGAACTTTTTGAGCTTTTGAGGTTTCAGAATTGTGGATGAAGAATCTTGAACCTGTACCACGACTACTACTGTTATACCCATTTCACAGATGTGGAAATAGAGGCTCCGAGAAGTTAGATACCTTGCCAGAAATTACTCGACTAACAAACAGCTGACCCAGAATTTGAACCTAAACCTACATACTGCAGAGCACATGCATGCTCTGCTTTCTTCTCTGCTCTGTGCTGGAAAGGACACTTTCTCCCATTAGGATGGGAGAGGCAGCTTTCTGTTCTTTCATGTTCCTTCCTCCAGTCTTCCCGTTCTATCGACAGGATAGTTGTTCTACCATAGTCAAATAGTTAACTTAGCCTTTACTGTTCTTTCTAGATGTTGGGAGAGCTTGAACTCCTCACTGAATTTTTCAAGGTACATCCAGACCACTGGCGAGCTCTTGGGAGAATAACCCAGGGTGCACAGATCCTCTACCTGAAGCAGCTACAGAGAAGTAGACTCCCCTAATGGAACACGGCCTGAGTTAGGACTTGAGACCTGGATTCTGGACCCAAGGTTGTTGGTGAATAGCAGAAACTGTAGTCAAGTCACTTAACTTCTCTGTGCTTCTAATAATAACTACAACAAAAACACCTCCACCTGCCTAATCTATTATATGTGACAAGAACATAAAGACATATATTGATATTTACTGACTGTCAACTAAGTATCAAACACTGTGCTTTGCAGTGGAAATACAGACACAAAGGACTCAGTCCTTACTTTCAGGCAGTGCAATGTCTCGTAGCCAGGCTGATACGAAAATAATTGACACACAGTTTGTAAGTGCTCTACGTGCTGGTTACAGGGGTGGTGGAAAGGAGGAGGAATGAGCAACTTTCTGGTCCAGGGAAGAAGGCAGGAGAACTCCGGAAGGTTTCACAGGGACAGGAACACCTGAACGAGGTCTTAGGAAGAGGTAAGAGCACCGCCGTTTAAGGGGTGGACAGAAGGAGAAAGCCAGTAACGCTGGAGAGGGAAGGAGGAGGGAAACCAAGAGAGCTTGGAGCAGGCAAGGCAAGGGAGGAGAGAGTTCTGGGAGGAGAGAGTTCTGGAAGGAGCGGTCCACTTCATCGAGGGCCACACTGAGGTCCAATAAGGCCCAGTGGGTTCTCTTTTGGTTTTGTTCATTGGGAGGGGTCAGACCTCTCAGCCATGACCTTTCGGGGAGGGGGTGGGGAGAAGCCAGCTGCCGTGGAGTGAGGCCCGAGTGGGAGGCGAGCACATGGAGAGAGAGGCAGTCGGATCACCTGGGCTTGCGAGAGGAGAGGGGTAGGGCAAGAGCTACAGCATCATGGCTATTATTTGAAAATGTGGATAAACATGAGCATAGTTTTGGACTTGGGGGAGAGAGCAGGCAAAAAAAAATAAAGGGGAGAAAAAGGATAATCCTAGAGGAGCTGAGGAAAGGTGGGAACAAGGCAGAGATGGAGGGATGACCAGAACACCTGCGGAAGCCCTGGGGGTGGCTCCAGTTGTGGGTAAATTTTCAGGTGGGTGTTTTAATTTGGGGCTGGTCACTCCCGAGTTCCAGGTGAGGCAGGAGGTAAAATTAGTCATGGAGGAGCAAAGGGATGTGAGGAGTGGGTGATGGCCTGGAAGTCCTACTGGGAAGTGGGAAGGAGGCTGAGCACAGAAAAGGAAAAGACCGGTCAGCAGTGTTGAATGGAGGCCCTACATGAGGCTGGACCGCCTCGGTTTATAGGGGTGCTGTACTCTTCTGTACTGTTATCTGCTGTTAGGAGCTGTCAATTAGGGAAGGAGATGTTAGGATGATCAGGAGTTGGGAGATTGAGATAGAGGCCAATATATTTCAAAAACCAAACAATGCAAGTAGCGTGTAATGATTTGTGCCCTGGAATGGAGATAGAATGGGGTAAAGTCATCTTCCTTCTCTCAGACTCTTCCATCTGTGTGAAGTTTATATTAACCCAGTTTCTAAGCCACAGGTTTGGGAACTAAACTTATTCAAAATGCCTGAGAAGGAAGATGTCTTTAGGAGCTCTCGTGAATTGGGATACCTCTAAACAGCTTTACCTGCAAGGCCAAAACATACGTAAGATGGAAGAACCAAAGCCATCGTTTCCATTAGTAACCTGGTACTTTCGCCTGTTTTCCCTTATAACACTACATCTTAAATCATAGTTGTGTAAGTCTTTGTTGTTCATAAAACATTTTTCACAGATTTATTTACTGGGCTGTTTCAAAGAAGAATCTGAAGCCCAGAGAGGTTATGTGCCCTTTCTGTGGCTGCATAGTTAGTAAGTGATGAAGCCTGAACCCTGAGCTCCTGTCCTCGGAACTGGGATTCTTTCCGCTGTGCTGCTGTTCCATGGGTGCCCCACCCTCCTGTGGGATTTCACAAGTTCTGTCTGAAATGACCTTTGTCCCTGTGTGAGCCTGTGAACTTGGCCCTGCTTGCCAATACTATAGGTCATACCCCTTAGAAGGTTTACCTCGGTCGCTTCTGAGTGTCGGAGAGTCCATAAAAACTCCAACATAGCCATAAAAATGGCCACGATTAAGCCACAAATAAGAACCACAAAGATTCCACCAATATTCTCCATTCCCAGTCCTGTAAGAAAGTGAGAACGAACAAAAAATAGTGTAAAAGAGCTGGGAGACATAATCATTCTACCAAAAATGCTGAATGACCAGAACTTGAGTCTTGTAGACATTTTACACACATGTTCCTTGAGATATAATTATTCTTTGGAACCAAAAATGCAGCATAGCTGGAGTAGAAGAGGGGAAAGGGCTCTAGATGCAAGTGGAGGAGATTGGTGAGAAGCTTTCTGGGGTGGGAGGGTCAGTCAGTTTTAGAAAAGGGCTAAGGAAAATTTTGATTTAGCATATAGAGACATGATAGCAAAATACCAGTAAATTCTAGCACTTTCATAAAAATTTCATCAATCTTCCTAATATTGTGTTTGCTTCATATAAAGCAACTGTCGTAACCAAACTATGGATAGAAAAAATTACACTGACTTAATTGTGTCAACGTGTTACTAACAGACTTACTTGGAAAGTAAAACGTTTTATCCCAGGTGGTTCCCGCACCTGGCTGCCATCAGAACCACCTGGGAAGCTCATTAAAGGTATGGATTCCTAACCCTCACCCCAGACATATTGAATCCCTATCTCTGGAGATGCGGCCCAGGAATCTATACTTTAAAATGCATTTCACAAGTGATTCTTTTCCAGCCAGGCCTAAAATTTGTTGGCAAATTGGTATTTTGGGAAGCATGTGTATGGCTAAGTTCCTTGAAGGTAGGCAGTTTCTGGTTGTAACCTCATTGCCAAGCATGACACCTGGCATATCATATATACTCAATAGATATTTCTGGAATTATATGGTTGTGTCCAACACTGAGTTAGCTATGTAATTGGATGCTTTTTTTTGTACTAGAGAAACCCAAACGTTAGGGGAGTGTCAGAAACACATGAAACCCTGATTCAAGAGGAGCCGCAATCATAAATCAAAAAGCATCTTTTATCCTGAAAAATGCCAAGAGGGTAGCTTATGTCCTGTGCTGTTGGAATGCCTGCACACTTGAGTGTTTGTTCAACCAGCAGTGCCTTCATGGGACACAGAGCTATGTCGGTGTCAGGGAAAGCCAGCTTCATACAACACTGAGATGAGCCATGGATCAGAAGCAGAAATCTGACACTGCTTCCTACACTTTGGAAAGCTGGGAAAATGGCCCTACCGAGCCATTTTACGATTCCTTGGGTTTTCTTTCACAAAGACTCAAATGGCTGTCTGTTGGTTTTTTGTTTTGTTTTGTTTTGAAAATAACACAACTCGGCACAGCGCCTGCCTACACCAATAATCTGCTACAATGGCTCCAAGGGCTTCCAGCATGAATGTACCCAGTGGATTGTATACTCTGGTCTGCAGGTCCACACAGCCAACTCTTGGGTACCTGTGTGAGTAAACATCCTCTATTGTGAATAACCAGAAAGAGGAGATGACTTAAAAACTCAGTTCTAAGGGAAGGCACACAGCGTTTGGAGTAGATTTCTACCCTCCAAGAGGAAGGTGCTTGGGCTTCATTTGTTCACCTGCCCCCCTAACCTGGGACCATTTGGGAAGAAGGCTTTTAACCATAGGAACATCCGGGGACAGAAGGGACACTTAAGGGGGAATGCACCAAGGACATAGCTGCGGTGTCCAGCCAGATTTAGGGGTGGTGAGAACCGGGTATTGGGACGTGCATCTGAGCATCATGGACAAACTAGTTTCTCCAGCCAGCCCATGTAGAGAAAGGGCTCCCCAGTGAAGGGGAAGTGATGACTGTGATACCAAAGATGCCCACCTGTTCAGGTAAACAGAGCTCCAAGTGACTGGTGAGGTACCACAAGACTTTCCTGTCACCTTGGGATAGCTCTGCCTGATGTAGAAAAAGACAAGGATCCCCTTGAAGGGCTTCAACCTCCCCTTGTGTTTCTGCAGAGGTGTTCTCCCCTCCTCGAGTCCAATTTGGCCATCTGGACTCTAGTGTTTCCCTGTCACCCTCAGTCACCATCCCAGCCCTCCCCAACCTTTTCCCCCTACTGACTCTTTCCCTCAGTGCACACACACACTCACATCTTTCCCTTCTTAAAGAAAAATACAAAATCCTTCTCCCTCCAGCTCTGTCTAGTGATACCCTTCTCTTTCCTTCCTTCCCTAGGCAAGATTTTTGAAACTGTCTATATCAGAACTATGTTAAGACAGTCCTTAAAAGGCTTACATTTGGAGACCCATCCCACATGAAAGCAAGTAGGAGAAAAGGCACCCACATCTTATGTTAAATGCATTTTAAAAATTTTGCTTCTGATGTGACGGAGTGGCAAGCAACAGTTAATGTATAATTGGCTGTGATTTCTCAGCAGTCGTTCATACAAGAGAATGTTTGCAAAAGGAGAAAAATCAAACCAAAAAAAATTGTTTCTAGGGCTTCCCTGGTGGTGCAGTGGTTGAGAGTCCGCCTGCCGATGCAGGGGACACGGGTTCGTGCCCCGGTCCGGGAGGATCCCACATGCCGCGGAGCGTCTGGGCCCGCGAGCCATGGCCGCTGAGCCTGCGCGTCCGGAGCCCGTGCTCCGCAACGGGAGAGGCCACAACAGTGAGAGGCCCGCGTACCGCAAAAAAAAAAAAAAGTTTCTAAATGTAATAAAGTTTTTATGAATATTAAATTTAAAAATTAATGAAGTCGAAACAATGTTACATTTTGGAGATAGTTAATTACATGTCTTAATTTGATTTAGCAGTTTTCTTTTTGCATTTTGAAGCTAATAATTTTTTTCAGATCTCAAACATAATTTTGAACACTTGAAAATCTTTTAGGCGCTAGGTGGTCTGTCTATGGTATCTAAAGGAGAAAATGATTGCGTCTGAATTCACTTTTATTCTCCCGATATTCACTTGTCATCCCATGAAATTTTGTCTTGTACCACTAAAACCAAGCTCACTGAGGTTACCAACGAACATTTTCTTTCTAACCTATCGGAAAATTTCCAGTCCCAATCTTAAGTGACCTCTGGTAACACCTGACATTGTCAACCACACCCCCTTCTTGGCATTTTTTTTTTTTTTTTTTGTCCACGCTGCGAGGCTTGTGGGATCTCAGTTCCCGCACCAGGGATTGAATCCAGGCCATGGCTGTGAAAGCACCGAATCCTAACCACTGAACCACCAGGGAACTCCCCCTTCTTGGCGTCTTATGAAGCCATTGCTCTCTGCTCTCCACCAATCTTCTCAATTGCCTTTGCCTGCTCTGAGGCATATTCTCCCATTTCCCTGCATTTGGCCTCTTATCTCTCCTCCACGCACTGTCCTGCTGATTTTACCTCCTAAATACTTTTCAATTTCTTACCCTTTCTCTCTCTCTCTCTCTCTCTCTCTCTCTCTGCTACCACTTCCCTAGCTCAAGGCCACACCATCTCTTGCTTGGACTTTGGCAGCATCTCCAAAGTGATTTCCCTGCTCGTAGCTGTGTCCTCCTCAACTTTACCGTCCACCTAGTTGCCTGAGTGATCCTTCTGATCAGAGATGCTTTCTGATACAACATATGCCACTCTAATATTGCATAAAATAATAATTAGTTTCATGTTATATACCTGGATTTCCCACTAGACTGTGATTCCCTTGAGAGGAAGAGCCATGTCTTGTTCAACTCTATAACCCCTGGCACATCATAAGAGCCCAATAAATGTTTGTTGAAAAAATGAGCTGACAGAAAGAGGATAAGGACATCCCAGGTGTAGAACCATGAATTCTCAAAAGCTTTGGATGCATACTGTGATATGTATTCATTCCTAATTAAATGTTGTTTAAAATAATCATAAAGTGGGCCGGCCCTCGTTCAGTGCTCCCAGCCTGGTGGCCTAGACTGCACTCTGTGGCTGGCCAGAGTGGGACTGAACACGATGTGGACGATCCACAGTATGGACTTGACCACACGCGGTCGCGGGCAGGCGTGGGGGGATGGGCTAGGGTTATAAATGGACAGGTGATCTGTGCTGGGATAATCTTGATCAGATCAGGGAAAGCTTCTTTGAGGAGCTCAGGTTTGAACAGGATGCTGGTAGAAACCATGAGTCACTGAAACACCCCACAGCCTCTCTTTCCCAGCTTCTCGCGTTTCAGGGCCAGCATGTTAATCACGGGTGTTGGCTCCAGCGTGCTGACTCCTCGCTGAGTGGCCCCCTCCTCTTAGGAGCGGGGCTTGTATACCATTGGTGCCTTTAGGAACTTATTGGAAAGTGGAAGCAAGAATAGATTGCTGGCAGAGTCGGAGTTGAGAAACAGATGGAGTGGGGAGCGGGAAGCGGAGTTAGGAGACAGCAGCAGTTCCGTTAACGCTGTCGTTAGTCATTCTCCTAGAAGTCAAATGCCTTCCCCAGCTCAGAGCCCTTACTCAGAGGAGCCTGTCATGTGGACTCCCTCCAGGCTGACCCCAAGGCCCTCCACACCGGCAGGGGAGTCATCTCATCACTCCCCCTTCCCTTCTTCAGACGGGACCTCACAGAAGCCATCCAGACAGATGGTGTTGAAACTGAGATTTTCTCCTGACACTTGAGTCTCTGAGCCTCAGCTAGGCCTCAGCCATAAGACTGTATTAACCGAAATGGAATCAAACTCTCCCCACAAACTCCTGGTTGATTAAAGACCAGCTGTGGTGTGTCACTCACAGATTGCCCACAAATACAAATGATAGTTGACAAATGCAAATGAAGAACATTGTCTCTAGAACTAGAATGGCCACCTGGAAGGGAGAATCTCTGAGTAGATTTGAATCTCCACCCACCCACCCACCTGCTCTGTCTTCCGTTCTGACTGGCAAATAATCGCTTCTTGGATTCAGGTGCACGTATGTCCCAGCCCTTAAAACCCATTCATATCTCCAGATGGCACTGTGGAAGTTTGTAACTGCGATGCAGGAAAGCTCATTCTGAATGGGAGCCTGGGAAGCAAAGAGGCAGGATCACAGGAGCCACAGAGCAGGTGCAGAGGGAGGAGAGACCATTATACCACAATCCCGTCAAGGGACAGTGTATTTAGTCTTTGACTTTGGTCAACGCATCTTTCTCAAGAAAGCTCCCGTGAGCTGAGCACTACGCTAGGTGCTGAAGCTTGGTGCAATCTTCCACATTGAACATATTTGACAAAAACATGGATTCTTTGACCATTTTGACTTTCCAGCACTTCCTAATTCAGAGCTACATTCACCTACATCCATGCAAATACATTAAGTGGGCCCATCTCCATGGACGTATTTGTTGTCAACAGCAACTTCACGTGCCCATACGTGAGCCGACCCGTATCACCTTCCCAGAAAATATAAAGCGAATCGTCATGTTCGCACTGCTGAGGACTGTGAAATACTAAGTTTGCCATTTCTTCTTGCATTGACCATGACATCTGTTGACTAGCCCTAGCAGATTCTGGAGACGGTGATGGCAGAAGGGTAGAGAAAGGAACGCAGACTAGAAGAGGGATGGTAGAGGCATCTGATAAATATTGCAATTTAGCAAAACACAAGTCATGGGAGAGGTACTTTACAATTTATCAAAATATAGCTCAAGCACCTCATTTAAAAAAAAAAACATTATCTCATTCAATTATCATTAAAAATACTATAAAGAAAGTCCACGGTTGGCATTTTACAATTAAAGAAATGGGAATTCAGAGAACTTCAAGAATTTGCCCAAAGTCTTCAGAGCTCAGATGTGAAATCTAGATAAATCTGACTCTGCCCAGCTAATATTTATAAAAATAAAGCTGACCTTTATGACTATTTACTTTGAGCCAGGTTACCAGGCTAAACATTTTAATTCAATCCTAACAGTTGCCCTGTGAAATTGGCACTACCCTTACCTCCATGTTCCTGACCAGGAAACCAAGGTACTGGAGTCAGGGAACTTGCCCAGGGCTCCACGGCTGGCGAGGGGAAGTGCCAGGTCCAGATGGAAGCCAGAGCCTGAGCCCCTATCCCTACCCCCATATCACTTCTCCCCAGAACTCAGGGCCCCCATGGTCCCTCATGCTGCAAGGGGCGTGCTAACAGACCTCCACCTGGCTCCCTGTGACTGAGTTCATTCCTAGGACCACGCCACCCTCACCCCCAGTGACTGGGGAAGTGAGACCTATGTACGGGCTATTAGTTCCACTTATAAAATCCCCTTCTCTCCTTGGGAACATTACAGCAAATGTCTGAATCGATGATCCATTGACTTAATCTTGGCTCACTTTCCAGACACAGTGGGGCTGTGGTCTTTGTAACTGCTGACCTCCTTTGACGCAGACACACTGGGCCATGGTTCACCTCTGTTCCCGATCGCGCTTTCTGGCACCCCCTCCCCCGGAGTTTCCCCGTCTCTTAGCAGAGTCAATCTGATTTGATTAGGAAGAGGCTTCCTCGGCAAGCATCACTTCGAGACACTATCTAAACTCCCATATTCAGGTTTCCAGTCTTGGCCCTCTCCAGAGAAACCAGAGAACCAGGATAATAGAGCTGAGCCCCCAGGGAAGAAAGAGAAAGGAAAACGTCCCCGCGATTCCCCCAACCCCCCTCATCACTCGCCCCCGCTCTTGCTAAGATGTCTTACACTTTCATTCCCGCCGTGCCAGACAGCAAACTTCCTGCTCTCTAAGGATTTTGTGAGTCAATGCCACCGGCCTCTTTTCCATCCTTGAAAGGGGACCCTGATTTTCACAGCCTGGTGGTGTATTTATGTTCCTTTGAAGCCTGATTGTGAGCTTGTGTTTTTCAAGATAAAAGTATTTAATTTCCTTGGAATTCACCGACTACCTTTTTGTCTGGCAATTGTTCTGCAAAGCCTTCGGTAATCCAATCCCCTTGAATTGGGATGCTGGCCTCTGTGAGTGGCTAGCGATATTTCTTTTTATAGGAGTTGAGTGAGAAAATAAATAAAATAAGTGTTTTTGAAAAGACAAGGCAGAAGAAAATGAAACAGCTTGGAATGAAGCCTGCTTCTTTTTGTAATTCTCCAGTCTTCCACATGGTCTGCCATTGCGTTTTTCAGCTGTGTATGCAGGTAGCTGGTCACTGAGCTATAGGCAGGGAAAGAAACGGGGAGATGAAGCCAAGGGGTAATGTTGAGGTTCTCACCAGAGCCAAGTAAGACCCGACCAAAAGACTCAGGTGGTGGCGTCATCCCAATGTGAGGATTCTTCTCTGGAATTTGGCAGTGATACCGGAGCTGGTTAGAAGTGGAGTAGCAGCAGATCCTTTTCTTTGAAATTTCTCACATTTTAATAGGATAATGAAGTAGAAAAGGATTATGTGAGGCACTGCACGTTGTCTGGTACATTGCAATTGATGTCACTCTCAGTTTCAGAGATCTCTTGAGAACAGGACCGCCCTCACAGTTCCCTTCACCTCCATCCCTCTCTGTCTTCTCCATCTCCTCCTCCTTTCTTTAGGCACACGTGGAAGCCAACTGATCCCAACCACGAAAAGAAAGATCCCCTGGAAGCTGCGTTGGAAAGCAAATGAAAAGGACTGCCCTTTGTTCAATTTGAGACACAAGAAAAAACATGGTCCTGCGGCTCCATTCCTGGCCACCATGAAAGACTTAAAGGAAGAGATCTTTCAGGCCAGACTGGTCCCTGTTCTTCTGCCACAGGACGGGGGGTGTCTCTCGAGCAGTGAGTTTTATTCCGGAAGTTTGGTGGCTAATTTGTCACAGGGAGACCAAGCAGTGGCTCTGTTCCTTCCAGGCTAGTGCTTCTGGCCTGGCTTGGGGGAGGTCACGTGGACTTTCATTCAGCCAGGAAGCCTTTTAGTCTCTCTGAGTAATGTCTGTTTGGGTTTCAGCCATGGCAGAAATGGGGCCACTGCATTAAACTGGCACTAGCTGCTGCGGCTGGGCTGGGAGCCGAAGCCCTGGTTCTTACGGTGATTTGCACAGCATCTCCCAGACAGACCCCTCTTGGACATCACCACTTATTAATACAGCTCCCCCTCTCGTTCCCAAGGACGACTGCATGAAGGCAAGTTAACATCGGCTGGTTGGTAGAACCCTCGCATTTTCCGAAGCATGTGGGACCCGGGCAGGATGTCTTCCACTGTTTATCTTCCCTCTTCATCTGCTCAGTTCCCTTCTCCGTGCCAGGGAACATTCAGTCCCCCAGTGCGGAGTAGAACGAAGCCTCCTGATCAGTCCTTTCCATCTTCGCTGGGAGCCTGCTTTCCCTGTGTCTCCTCTCCATCCATCCTGAGCTCTGCTGTCAGACCAGGCTTCCTAAAATTCTGTAGAATGGGGAAGAATATCCCAAGCCAACCACTCTGCAAAAACAACAGCTTAATTTTTCTATAAAGGTACCTAACATCTACCTCAAACTCCCATTTCCACCTGATTGCCAAAAATGTAGCGATTTCTTTATGTTTAAATTTCAGGGGCTTCCCTGGTGGCGCAGTGGTTGAGAGTCCGCCTGCTGATGCAGGGGACGTGGGTTCGTGCCCCAGTCTGGGAAGATCCCACGTGCCGCGGAGCCGCTGGGCCTGTGAGCCATGGCCGCTGAGCCTGCGCGTCCGGAGCCTGTGCTCCGCAGCGGGAGAGGCCACAACAGTGAGAGGCCCGCGTACCGCAAAAAAAAAAAAAAAATCTTTAAATTTCAGATTTACATTCAGTTAAATACGGTGTTTTCTCTGTTCCCCCTTCACTCCTGGATGTATTTCAGGTCTGGGGCTGGGAAGGAGATTATGTGTCATGGGGGTGGGGTTAGATGTCCCATCCTAATGCCAGATTCCTCTTAGAATTCCAATATCCTTGTCTGGGGCCCCAGAAAATGTAGATCTATCCCTGGGACCTCTCTGCCCTGGGTCCCCATGTGCTATCTCTCACGCACCCACTCCACCATGGCGTGACACGTATTTATGGGGCATGCCAAACTCCAGAAGTAAGCAAAAATCTCTTTACCTCTTGGTATCCCCAACGAATCTAGGAGCTCTCTCTGGCACTCTCCCCCTCCCAGCAGGGCACAAGGCTCCTTCTTAGGGACCTGCCACATTCTAACATATCCTTTCTTGGTCTGCATCTTTTTATCCGGTTCACAGACTGGGTGGCCTGGCTCTTTGAACTTCTAGTGTTAGCTTTATGCAAAGCTTCCTTCAGGTACTGGCCTCCTGTATTCCAAAATAGTGATACTTTGTTAGCAAATCAAAATCCGTGAATTCTAAGAACATTGTCTCTGCTGAGTTGGAACAACTTCTTTTGGAACTTAAAGCCAATAACTGGACTCCGTTCTTCCCGAGGCAATGACTGTGCCCAGGGACCATGAATGCCACCGACAGCTCAGAATTCCATCCACAGCACCTGCTTTCCTGAGGCCACATCTCACTCCAGAACCTTTGAGGTCTTCCACCAATGTCTCCAACTCGGTCCACTGTGCTGTCAGTGTGCCAAGGCATATGCAAAGCTCTGGGGTGTTTACAGGGCATCTTCCTGGTACACTGATTTTACTTAGAGTCTAGGAGTGAAAAGCATTTTTCTACTACATAAACATGCCCCTATTACATTGTCAGATGCAAAATTCACATGTGTTTTTAGGACAAAACAGAAGAGGAAATTCCAAACATGCTGGGCTGCTTTAGACTCTGTCCCCAGATCCCCAAACATGCATACTCAGGGTCCTCTGCTATTAATTCTTTCCCTGGGAAAGTTTGGGACGTACTGGTTTGCTGTCCACACGCCTTGACCTTGTTTTCAATGCCCTCTTAACTCCAACCTCATCCTACTTATCCAAACCAATCTCTGAGTGTGACAACTCTGTTCCACAACCTTCCTAAAGCTGTGACTCGTAATGAATGCATCAGGGCCCAATGTCTCTGTAAACCTTCCCCGACTATTGTGCAGAATTAATCACTTTATTCTCTGGGCTTCCTAACACTTTCTGTCCAGCTCTATGAAAGCATTCCTACATTGCAACCATTATAGTGATGCTCTGTGCCTCTCTTTAAACCTCTTGAGGGCGGGGCCATGTCTCATTGTTTTTCATATTCTCAGAGCCCAGCACAATGCCTGATACACAGTGGTCTACATGGGGTGTCAGGGCTCCTGTTTGGGGGGAAAAAAGACTTAAAAAGTAGGACCAGTCTGGACGTTCTTGAGATGATTGCCCATTCATTCATTACTTGTTCATCCTTTCATCAAATACGGATGAAATGTCAGATGATATGCTGGTCAGTGGGATAGAAAAATAAATAAGACACAGACCCTGCACTTGAGATTTTCATAGTCCATGGGGGACAACTATCAACAGACAAACCAATGCCCTGAGTGTTCATCTTAGAAAAGCTACGGAGCCTTGAGGAACATCGAGTGGATGGGCGTACTCGTGGCGTTGGATACTATTCAGACCTCAATTTCTTCTTTAGGCCTAGATTTTAGAATAAAATCGGTTCTCATTTCCTTTGCGCCAGTGCTTTGCTGAGTGTTTAACATGGTTTATCTGGTTCAGTCTTCACAATAGCCCGGGGAGGTGGCATTATTATTTCTAGTTCTATTCTCCAGAGGAGGAAACAGAGGCTTAAAGATGCTTCACAGTGTATATAACAAGGCCATTTATGGAGCGGAGTCCATTTGACCCAGTGCCTGTGACCTTGAACCCTGTCTACACTGCCTCAGGGGAGAGAACCAACCTAGCGGCTGTCAGCAGAACAAATAGGTGGGCAGGAGGGAAATATGTGAGCCCCATTCTTAGAGTGGGGCGCGGGGGGAGCCCATTGGACTTCGGGTGAAATCTCTGATGGGAGAGAGAGACAATCTAAATTGAGGTGCCAGAGTGAAAACTGTAAGGTCCCAGCTCCTGTGTCGTCATCCTCATCCTTGTCAATCTGCTGCCCTCCAACTGTTTCTCTATAGATTAGCAGTGAAAATAAACACAGAGAAATAAGGGCACAAAGGGGAAGGGCCTGTGGCTGGGCTTAGGAGTCAAGGATGAAAGGGGAAACTGGAGAGCTGGGATCAACTCAGTAGTGAGTCTCGAGGGGAAACAGGCTCAAAGAGATCAAATAGGGTCAGGTTTATAAAAGAAAGGAAAGCCAGGAGATCCACAACTAGTGGTAAGGAAAAGAGGCGGGAGGCCCGGAGCAGACAGAGCTGGCAGCAGGGGGCCGGTGGGGAGCCTGTGGGTTCCCTGCACCCCTCTGAGCCCTTGCTCTTGCCCACCCCCTGTTTTGCTCCGGCCTCCTGCATCTACAGCATCCCTGCATCCCTGCATACGTTCAGTCAGCTGTTCAGAGGCAGGAACAGCTCAAAGGAGTAGAGAGCTGTGAGCGTGAAGGTTACTCGGGAAAGCATCATAGCACAGTTTCATTTGCCACCTTAGCGTGGCCCAGGAGGACAGTAATTGGTGGCTTTTGACAGCTACCAGTCAGTGGCTTTAATCACACATCCCACAGAGCCCCTACTACGTGCCAGGCTCTGTAGGGAGGCCAGGGACACAGAAGCGGGTGAGATGGGTCCACATCTAAGGTGCCATCACCCGGGCAGAGGAAACCAAGAGTTGTAACGTAGTGTGTTGAGGGCTCCATCCAAAATCACGGAAGGCACCCGACCCACTGTGGGGAGGGGCAGCTGGAGGGCGACCAGGGGCTTCTAGGGCAACAGAAACCTGGACATTTCTCTTGTTTCACTCTGGGTCCCAGGTCCACCTCTCTGTTTCTATTGAGTTTGTTCAGGTTTTTCCGTAAGAGGTTATGGAACAACCCAAACGAACTTTTCGGCCAACCCTAAATTTTAAATTACTCCAGATCAAAAGCCACTACTGTTTCCCTCCATCTCCTTGGTAAGATGGCGCTCCTTCCTGCCACTCTGAAGTTCATTGTTCCCACAGAAAAACATGGACATATATTATCTTACCAATAATCTCACTTTACTTTGACTTTCCTGGGCCCAGTCAGATTTAGACTGCTTTCAATCCATGAGTCTTTTTCTGGGGAGGGGGCGGTGGAGGCACATCCTGCCATCCACACCTTCCCGGGTTCGAACCGTCTAGGCAGCCCAGATCGCCCCACGGGAATGTTTCTTCTCACACCCACACCACCTGCGGTCCCCACTCACAGCCCTGCCCGCTGCACCGATCTCTGCCTCTGCATCCTCCCTCAAGGTGCTTCTTGCCTGCAATGTCCCGCTCCCCGCTTCCTTTCCTATACTGGTCCTGGGCGTCTTCAACATCTAGTGCATTCTTTCAAATCCATGAAAGTTTTCTGATACTTTTCTCTGTACCTCCCCCATTTCTTTTTTTCTCTGAACAAACAGAGTCAGTCTCCTCCACCTTTGACCTTTGGGGAGTGGAGAGCCAAGAATGGTGTGGCCTCCCACCGTTCCTGCAAAGGAAGGGGCAGCATTTCCTCCAAACGACAAAGGGCTTGTCCCTGTAGGTCCACATTCCTGAGCCCTCTCCTCAAAGGATCAAGAGGCACAGGGAGACCCTTAGAAACACAAAGTCATTCCCTTACTGTCTCATCCCGGATAATCACTCACGCTGAGCAGAGAGGGAAGCACAGAGCATCATTCATTTTACTCCCCAGCTGCCTCCCCAGGGGCGAGTGTGCATAGGTAAATTTGCTGCATATTTTAGCAAGGCTGCAGTAGATTACTGGGGTGACCATATGATTCATTGCCCAAGCCAGGACACTTTGAAAATGAAAGGACATTCTAAAAATAACTAACAGGCATTCATGGATCTACAACAGATGTAACCCGAGACTATCCTGGATATGTTCCCCCTATAGAAAATGCTGGGTGTTCAGGGACCCTCGACACTCTTCAACTACACGTCAGTCAGGGACTGCTTTCTATCCAGTCGTATTTATGATTCATTCAATAAAATATCCATGTGCCAGGGCCTGTGGACAGCCCTGTAAGGAAGACAAACCCTGCCCTCATGGAACTTACATTCTAGTCGAAAAGGCAGAAAGTAAACAAATGAATAGAAACTATACTATCAGGTAGTGATAAGCTCTGAAAAGCAGAGCCCGAGGGAAGGGGAGAGATGTGTGGCGTGGGGAGGGAAGGCCTCTCTGAGGGACCTTCTGAGGGAACAGTGTGCAGACCCTGAGGTGGGAGGCGGCTGGGAGGCTTGGGGAACAGGAAGAAAAGGGGGAAACAGATCAGGAAGGGTCGGGAGGCCATAGAAAGCTCGGATTTGATTCTGAGTGAGATGGGAAGCCGTTGGAAGGTTTGCGCAGGCCAAGGCTGCAACCTTACGTGCGTCTTACAAAGAATCACCCTGGCTTCTGGTGGAAAGAACAGTGCAGAGGCGCCAGCACGGGAAAAGGAGCCCAGGCTGTTGTAATCGTATGACTGTGGGGTGCTGGTGGCCTGGGCCATGGCGGAAGAGGTGGTGCTGGCGCAGAAGTGGCTGGACTCAGGAAGCATGGCGGGGGTGGCATCTCTAGGACTCGGGAGCGGGCGGGAGTGGATGCCGTACAGTAAGCCCAAGACCCTGGGACAGGGGTGAGCCCAGCCAGTCCCAGCCCGGCCTTCAGCTCCTTCCGAGGCTTGCTCTCAACCTGGTGTGACTTGGAATTTGGACGCCTCACGAGCAGCAGCTCTGGTCCTCCAGGCAGGCGGGGGAGGCCCTGGCCACCCTTACCTTTGGCTCTGTGGTCTTCCTCCTTGGGGCACTTGCCCCCTTCCCACCACTTGCGCTTCAGAATTTCCAGACGGTTGTTCTCCTGCAACTGGAGAATGGCCAGGTCAAACTCGTCCCGGAAGACGGAGCCTGTGGGTCACAGGAGAGCCCGGAACACAGGACGTGAGCGCCCCCGTCTGCATCTCTCTGCTCCCTCCCAGGCAAACCTCCCTGCCACCCTGTCCACGTAACATAGGAGGGGAGGGACAGGGGTCCCCCCGCAGGAGCACGGCTCTCTACTGGCCCAGACTGCGGACTCTCCGCACCATGCAGGGCACCAGGCGTTTCTACTTTCCTTCTCTCCACGCTGACTGGCACGCCCAGCCCACGGCCAAGACCCCAGCATGGGTCAAGTGACAGCCTTCCGGGCAGCTGTGCTGCCCACCTCCCCACCCAGGCGCCAACACTTTCTACCTGGGTGAACCCACCTCCCCACCAGCACGCGGGAAGCTGGTTGCCAAGCTCCCGGTCCGCCTGCCCCTGGGAGGCCGAGGAGGGAAATCTTCTGTGACACAAACCTCGCAATCAGTTGCCTATTTTCTACTTTATTGAAATTAGTTTCTCTGCCATTTGTAACTCTCACTACATTACACCCGACAACTGTTTACCCGGAGTGGCCACCAATAAGAAAAGGGCCACCCAGAGCGAGGTGGAAGCTTCCTCTCCTCCATCTGTGTGGAGAATCGGTCTGGGGCACACCCTTTCCCGCACAGCTGCCTGCTGGGTGCCCCAGAACCCCTGACCCCGTCCACTCCGTTTACATCGCTCCTCTCTCCCTCCTCAGACAGAAGGCTCTGTTGAGTGCAATTCTTTTTAAATTTTTCGTATGGGGTATGGTCAAGGAGTTTGGCTCTGGAATGTAGGTTTAATCACAAAAACAGGCTTAAATGAAACCGTGGAAAGCTCGATGCCCCAGCACAGGCTAAGGCCTGAAATTATTAAGAAAAATCATTAAGAAAAAGCTGCCAGGAGGCTGGAAGTGAACTAAGCTGCCCAGTTTTCTTGTCCAAGCTCTGTAAAGGCCTGATGTGGACAGACGCCCCAGGGAAAGGGGCTTTGTTGCAGGATACAGGCAAAAGCTGGAACAAATAGATTCCTGCTCTCAAACTTTCACGCACACAGGAATCCCCTGGGGATCTTGTCGACCTGCAGACTCTAATTCAGTGGGTCTGCGGGTGGGGGCTGAGATTTTGCATTTCTCACAAGTTCTAAGGCAGTGCCCTGCCGCTGGGCCATGGGCTGCACTTTGACAGGTAAGGAACTAGATCAGCTCCCAGATCTCTTAGCACTCTAACAGCCCATGACTCCATAGATAGAACCTTCCCTGCTCCAGATGCAACTACCCTTGGGCATTCAAACCCCAGGCCTGCAGCGCTGAATGTGATCTGGGTGAATGCCAGCAGCACCTCATATATTATATAGCAGGTGCTTACCACACATTTGAAGTGAATGGCTACTGGACCTAACAGATGGTGTTAGGTAGTGAGACTAATGACTATTCCAGGTTTAGAGACAAGTATCCAGCCAATAAGGCATTTCAAGCAGTTTTCGAGGCATTTTCAACCCAATCTCAATAGCACACCAAGGGCCCCATGAAAGGATTATTCTGCTTACTCCGTGTTTGCCCACTTAGCTCCTAAGCTACCCGACTAATTTTCCATCTCATTCCTTGTCCTGTTTCTCGTCATCTTCCTGGGTCTAACCACACTGCTTATTCCATAGTTACACCCTTACTTTCCACTTAAGAAGGACACACATGCTCGTCTTTCCTGGACCTAAATTCTGTCCCATCGATCGACTATGCAATGCTCTTCCCAGGCTGATCTAAGAACCTGGGCTAACCCATAGCTCACCTTCCCCATCTATCCTGTCCTGTCGAGCTGGTGGACCCGTTTGGCAACACGGTCTGAGAGGTGAAATGCTGGATTTGGAGATAGGCCCCCTAGGCTCAAGCACAGCTTTTCTCTCCACTTATTCTGTGACCTTGGACAAGTAACTTATCAGCTCTGAACCTCAGTTCTCTCCTCTAGAATGGGAAGAACCACATCTCCCCTGCAGGTGGGAGAAGACTAAGATAACACATATGGAAACAGCATCACCTCAGACACAGAACCAATGCATTTGCCTCCCCTTTTCCTTGGTTACTGATGAGAATTAGAGTCAGTCTGCTTTACACCAACTCTACAGGTCTGTGCCATGAAAACTTTTGAAGCACTTGACAGTTCAGTTAACTTGATTAAATTGCTAGAGTATTTCCAGGTGCACCTTAGGTTCATTTTGTGCTTCCCTCCACCATCTTGAAACACAACGTCAACCAGTAAATTTCTCAAAGGGGCCCATAATCTGTATTATTAATGAAATCAATGAAATATGATGCTAAGTGGAGAGGGTATGCAGGTGCCCTGAGTGAGGCTTCCGGTTTACAGAACTACTAGGGTCAGAAATGACAGAGTTCAAGAGTGAACCATATTATCGCCTATATTCAGTGGCTTGGTTTCTGATCAGTCTTGAAGAAGTCATCTGCTTTTATCAAATAACAGAGGGAACATTGGAAAATGTGGGGAGGGCACTAATGTTGCCCCTAACAGGCTAAGTGTGATGAAACACTGTGGTGAGGCCAGATTATTCAGTTTAACCTTTGTAACGACCCTCTGAGGTACATGTTAGAAACCTGAATTTAAAAATGCGATAATTGAGACTCTGAGAGGTTAACTAACCTATCCAAGGCCCCACAGCCAGGAAGCAGGGTGCATTCCCAGATCTACCTGACTCCATCCCATGCCCTTCACATGACACAGGTATAAGTGAGGCCTATAATTTATAGAGCTCTGAGTTAGGTACCGATCAAGAGAAGGGGTGTGACACTACTATATATACAATAGATAACCAACAAGGACCTACTGTATAGCACAGGGGACTATACTCAATATTTTGTAATAACCTGTAAGGGAAAAGAATCTGAAAAAGAATAGATATACACCTGAAACACTTTCCTGAAACTAACTTACACCTGAAACTAACACAACATCGTAAATCAACTACACTTCCAAAAACAAAAAGGGAGAGAAGTGGTGTGTAACATACCAACAAAGATGCACATCCTGTGTATCAGTTTCCCCACATGAGATGATTTCCTCCATTCCTGCTTCTTCCCCCGCTGCTTGGTTTCAGGACAACCTTGCATGAGGACAGACTTGGACAAGGACAGCCCTATACAATGTGGCTCTCCATGGTGTGTGTGGGAAGGGTACATGTCTGAAACACTGGGGGACATTTCCAGACCTCCTCCACAGTCACAGAGTCACAAACATGCTCCCCCCCACCTTCTGATAGAGGAACCATCAGCAGGGGAAGGCCTAAAGCAGGGATATTCTTTACAAGGCACAGCTGGGATACCTTTCTGGAAGCCAAGCATCTCTACCTTCCTATAACAAACCGACGGCGCAGTCAGCAAGGTGAATGCCAGAGCTTTCCTGCCCACTCTCAGCTCCCTGCTCTGACCCAGAGCAGATGGACCAGTGAGATCCACAGATGATGTGAAAGCCACCTCCTCCGATCACATCAGTCCCCTTTCGTAGTAAACCTGTCACCAGGGACACTAATAGCAAAATTAATTCACTTGAGTCCTACCATCTCTTCCATCTCCTTTCCACTGCTAGTAGAGATGGCGGACATCAGAGAAATGGCCAAAGGGCAGGACTCGATGCTTTCACTGCCCAGGGCCTGGGTTCAATCCCTGGTTGGGGAACTCAGATCTCACAAGCTAGCTGTGTGGTGTGGTAAAAAAAAAAAAAAAGAATACACCAAGGGCATCCATGTGCCCTTTAATAATTAATCTATTAATAACTAATCAATTAGCCCTTCCATAATTAAGGGCCTGGGTTCAATCCCTGGTTGGGGAACTCAGATCTCACAAGCTAGCTGTGTGGTGTGGCAAAAAAAAAAAAAAAATACACCAAGGGCACCCATGTGTCCTTTAATAATTCATCTATCAATAACTAATCAGTTAGCCCTTCCATAATTAAGGACTGGGTACTAATCTCTGAGGACTTGGAAGGATGTGGATTGGCTTTTTTTTAAAACCTTAAGAATGCCCATCTCAAGTCCCTGTGAACCTGGTTCTAGAAACAGGGGCTGTCGACTTCAAGGCTGCATTCGACCGTTTGCACTACCCGGAGCCTGCCTGGGCGGAGCTACCCGAAGAGGCTGTTCCTCTCCCGCATACCGACTGGCATGCCAATCCCATAGCCCTTGGTGTCCAGCAGGCCCCCAATCTGAGTGAGGTTGCAGTTGCGCTGCCGATAGTACTCGTTCATGGTGGATTCCAGAAGGAAGGCGTAGTTGGAATTCAACACCCTGGCGATCCCCTCCTCCGTGCTCTTCACGAACACACTCGGCTGCTTGGAGTACATGTAATTCCACATGCGCTGGTAGGTCTGATAGCGGGAATTCTGGGAAAAGAACGCAGGGAAGCAGGTTGAGGAAAGAGAAAGGAGATGGTGGCCTGGAGAGGGAGGGCATCCAAGCGGCCCCTAAAATTCTGGCCCTTCTGCTACCCAGTCCCCTCCTTATACTCAAGAACCCGTTCCCTTTCACCTCACAACGTCACTGCTGAAAGGCAGGTGGAGAGGGTTGTGCCTCTGATACCTTTTACAAAGACAAAGAAGGAACAGGGTCTGAAGGTGTGTAAACTCCGCCTACTGCTTCGATCATTGGTTCTGCTTCATCCACCCATCTTCCGTTGCCAACCTCCATGTCCTGACCAAAGTGAGAATGGAAATTCTGGCTGTGTCCTCTACTGTCCTTCAGTGCAGAGGCAGCAAACTCAGGTTCATTCTGGACTTTTAAGAGACGTCATCTGAAGGAGCAGTGCCGGCTCTTCTCTATCAACCCTAAACTAATCTGTCAATCACATATCCAATGTTGGCTTCTAGTTTACAAATGATAACAAGACTGAGAGAATTCTGGGGGTCTAGCCAAACCCTGTGTCTGCATGATGTCTTCACTGGTCCCTGTGCCAGTACCCCTGAGACTTGCATGGGAAACAGAAAACGGAAGGCCTTGGACTTGTTTAGTGTGATAATGAACTTCTTGGGTCACAGGTTGGATAGACACTCACTGACTCCAGGGGAATCTGCTTCCCTAGAGAGCCTGAAGCAAATGCAAACTACTCCTATGCCTGGCCCGGCTCTGCCTGCCTTGGTAGCCTGCCAGCTGACACACCATTGTGGCAGGGCCGGCTCCTGAGCCTTGCAAGGGAACCTCGGAGAAGCCAAAAGGGTCCTGATCTGAGATCTATCTAGTCTGGGATCAATGAAACCAGCTCGGCTTAATCTAAATTTCCTTACACGTTAGTCATTTGTGTATTACTCCAATCTTGCTTTGTCTAGGCACTACTTATAAAATGTAGCCTACTTAAAAAATTTAAATGCATATGTTAGCCTCATCTTGTGCAGAAATATAAATAAAAGTACAGGTTAGAGTCACTGCATATTTTTTTCTAATACTCATTACAATAAATATGAAACCACTGCAATTAAAAAATAGCTCTACCACTAAAATCATCTCAAGTAGCACTAACCATTCATGTATAACACTTTGGGACAAGGCTGATATTAACCCAAGTGCTTTGGGGACCTGGTTCCATGGGTATTTGGGGGAGCAGGGGAAAAATGAGCCCCATGAGAACCTCCAAACTAGGTGTTCAAAAGGGATGATGGGATGAGGCAAGATGTTTTTATCTCCAGTGGACAAACATCTCAACTTTATTCTGCCCGATTCCTGATGTTGGTGAGCAACCATATGGGTTTACTTGGAAGAAGGTCATGCTGGAGCCTCCGTGAATCGTGCCATACTCAATGGCGGTCTGGTCAGCCAGGTCATCCACCGACTCAATGGGCACATCCATGCGCTGCACGGTCAGGAAGGCTGCCAGGTTGGCCGTGTAGGATGAGATGATGATCAGCGTGAATGCCCACCTATGTAGGATAAGACCAAGACGTCATCATTGCCGGGGCAGCCCAGGAGTCTTAAACCCCCTCCCCAGTCCTGCTGCGACACGGGAGAGACCAGGTGGCCCTCTTCTGAGGGGCTTAGTGGGGGAAGAGAGAGGAGGCAGGGCATTTGATGGCAACAGAAACGAACAGCTTGGGAGGGTGGCCTAGAAGAAGACAGTGGTTTTCTTTCTCTTATTTCCTAAAGGAGGCGATTACTGGGTTTCTACTCAAAAGAAGGGTGTCCATGAACATGAGACAGCTTGAGAGATGGTGAGTAATTAGCTAGTGAATGAGCTAAGGGTGCCAGCCCTGGAGGCTCTGTTCAGAGCTAGACCTGGGATGCCTCCCGCAGCCCCGTCATGACGCAGCCGACATTCAGAGCAGCATCGCCATGTACTGAGCACCTACTGTGAGCCACACCCACTATCTCCTGTACTCCCTACAACTCAGGGAGGTGAAAATCTTATCCTGATTTTACAGAAGAGAAAACCGAGGCTCAGAGAAGCAAAGTCATGTGGCCAAGTGCCTGAGAAATTTGTATTCTAGAACCAGTTCTACAAATTGTAACAGCAGAAACTCTTCAAGATGAACTGGTGAAAAGCACCTTCAGACTGCTGAGAAGTTGGAATTAGAAAATGCTTTTAGGGCTTCCCTGGTGGCGCAGTGGTTGGGAGTCCGCCTGCCGATGCGGGGGACACGGGTTCGTGCCCCGAGCCGGGAGGATCCCACATGCCGCGGAGCGGCTGGGCCCGTGAGCCATGGCCACTGGGCCTGCGCATCCGGAGCCTGTGCTCCGCGGCGGGAGGGGCCACAACAGTGAGAGGCCCACGTATGGGAAAAAAAAAAAAAAAATGCTTTTACAATGGTCATGCTATTTCAGAATGGAAGGTTGTTTTATTGGGCAGATCGGACTTATTTAAAATTAGAGTAGTTTTGCAACTCAGGCAGCATACATGCTAAAGTCATTAAAACCAGTTTGCTCACTTAAGTAGGTTAAACAAGACTCCTACCATCTGGTCAGCAGTATGGATCTGCTTCCTAATTCATTTGTTTATAGGGGTTCAAAGATATATGTAAGCACAACTGAGGTTGGATAATCGCCAAATTCTGAATCAGTGGAGTCTGAATTAATGAGGCTTCACTCGTTATGAAGACATTGCCAACCAAGGCATAGTGTTTGCCAGGGGCTGCAGCAGCCGGCAGCTTCCAGGTGGATTTCCAAGAGCAGGAAGTCCCATGGTCCCCTTTGCCACGTGTCCAAGAATTCCTTCAGGCTGCCTCCCAGGAGTGAAGGAACAGGGGCATCCATCAACTTGATGGGCGCATCCACACGCGCCAGATCACCAGTAAGGGATCTGGTTTTAGTTCTGGCTTTGTCCAGTTCCACCTGTGAGACCTTGGGGAAAAGCCACACACTTCCTCTGAGCTCGTTTGCTTGTCTAATAAATGGGGGATACTAATGTCTGGTCCACCTGTCTTTGGAGTGTTGTGAGATCAGGTGAGATAATATGTCATTAGTGACTAATAATCTGTAAAGGATGACATGAGTGTGAGATACAGAGACATGTAGAGATGCAATGAAAATCATTTGCCCACCTTTCCTACTTGTGACCTGTAAGGGCCAGGAGTCCCTCCATCTGCAAAACCTGTTCTCCTTGCTCCTGCCTGGGCTCTTACACTCTCTTGGAAGTTGTTTCTCATGAGTTTCCCCCAGAGGAGGCTGGGGTGGTGGTGGTGAGTGGTCCCCAGGTGGAGGCGTGCATTCGGAAGCTGCTCTACCACACTGTCACGGGTTAATGAGCTCTGGGTGTGGACAGGACCTCAGAGCTGGCTGGGGAGCTTCCCCCAGCCCCATGGCTACACTCTGGCCTCCGTTCCTCCCTGGGCAGCCACGTGGCTGCTTTTGCCACTGGTCACAAAGGACGGGTCAGAGAGAGTAAGGAGCTCATTGCAAGCCCGTCACCTTTGCTGACAAAGCAAATCATGCCCACTCTCCGTCCAGAGGGGCCAGTGGAGGCTTGCTCCTGGGTGAAAGGGGCATTATCATTGTGAAGCTGGCATTCTCGGCAACGTGGCATTTTCCGTTGCTTGCTCTGGGTGAGGGTGCCACGGTAGGCCACGATGGCCCTGTTTTCTGACCTCCCACTCCCCAGGGAGCCAACCTAACTGAGGCCCTGATTTTATAACCAAGAATTCCAAGAGGCAGAGGGGTGCACCAACACCCCTGGGTCGGGCTGGGAAGGGCGGAGCCTCGCTTCCACAGACGCTCTGGAGCAGCGTAACCGAGCCACCTGGGGCCAGCTATTTACAGCCTGCAGGACAGGTGGTTCCCCTCAGCACCCGGGCAGACTTTCGCTGGAGCAGGGAATTCCTGGGGGTGGGAGCTGACAGGTGGAGGCAGCAGGCAATGGAGCCCTATGTGCAGCACATGGGAACAAGCACCTCTGGAAGGAAAAGCCCAAGCAGAATGGGATCAGAATCTGCCTCTGACCTCTCATCTGTGGGTTTCTGCCCAGATTTCCTGGATTTTGAGGGAGCTCTGTGGCTGTGCCTGACAAGACCATCCTTTCTGCCAGGGAACGCGAGACCCAGCTCTCCACAGTGCTCCGCTCAGTGACTCCTGGGCACAACCTGATAATGGGTGAGCACCTTGCCCCAAGGCTTTAAATCCTTCTGTATCAGTCCCAGCTGTGTTCCCACCTGCCGATGAGCCCCAGTCCAGTGGCTCCTAGGTAACTGTCCAGGTCCCGCACTGTCCCCAGCACCCATGCCCCTTTCCTTTTCCTCTGGCTTACACGGGCTGAGAAGGAGAGGAGCGAATGAAGGTTGTAAGTCCTATAAGCTGTGACGCCAAACCTGACAGTGGGTTTTTAAGTGAGGATGGGAAACTTGCCTTTCAACACTACATCGGTATTTCATTTCCCCCCATAATGGCCTAATAGCAATGATTAGTCCAAACATTTATGTAGCACTTCCAAATTTTCAGAGAACTTTCCCACACATTAAATCATTCCACCATGTTCCTTTTGCCCTGCCAAGAGGAGAAGAGAGCTCCAGGAAGAGGCTGGCTGACTGTCCGTGTAGACCATGATGGCAACTTGCTCCCTGAGGTCCTGTCCAACTCCGAGCTACTAACAGCTTGCGTTTTCCCACACCTGCTAAGGTGGACAGGTCCGGCAGGCCCCCAGAGCCAGGTGCAGAGGGGCAAAGCTCCAGAAAGCTGCTGGAGGGGGCGTGGGCTTGGATTTCTCCCGCAGGGACGTCCTGCTACATGCTTACATTTGCATAAATCTGCATATGTGTTCACAGGCCCTGCCTCTCAACCTCTGGTCGTTTTCAGGTCAGGAAGTTATAACTGCTTTGCTGTGGGCCGTCAAGGCATTTTCTCACTCGGTCTCCTTTCCTGCCTTGGCTCCCCTCTGCATCTAGACCTCCAAGGCAGAGAACAGAGAAGGAGAAAAGATGGCACAAAGCGTACCCAGCCACTGCCCCCAAACCCTCTGAGCTGGCAGAGGCTGTCCTAGGGCAGAGCTGAGGTTCCTGCCTACCGGAAGCTGGATCAGGGCTCATCGGAGGACCCAGGATCTTACCAGACGCCACTGACGCAGCGGGTGGATAAGGCGCGAGGCGCGATGGTGGAGCCCTGCTGCATGAAGCCCCCGACCGGAAACCAGAGGCTGTTGCCGAGGGAGTACTGATTCACCAGGAGGTTGCACCGGCCCTGGGCACACGGGTGGGGTGTGTACCACTCGTAGGGCGTCAACCTGTGAAAGAAAGGGACACATACCAGTGCTGCGGAGGGTGGGCGTGAAGGAAGGGGTGCTGAGGGTGTGAGGGCGCTCCCCTGCCTGGCCTTGCCCCGAGACCTTGGTAGCTGGCCTGTGGCCTTGGCTAAGCCCCTCCCCTCTAAGGGACTTGGGTGTTTCCCCTGAAAAATGAGAAAGCTGGACTATGTTGGCAGTTTTGGAACTGTTTTTCTTTAATCAAAGAAACATTTTAATTTTTTCAAAATAAATCAAGTCACAGAATAGACGGCTGGGAATTGCTTGTTCTGCCTCCTTCAGTTCCCCAAAGTGACCAAAGAGAGACCCTACAGCCCCACGGAGCCATGGCTTGAAAGCCGTCGGCCTAGAGTAGTAATTCTCAAACTTTAACTGACAACAGAAACACCAAGAGGGCTTGGGAGAGCACAGATCACGGCAAAAGCGTCTGATTCGGTACATCGGGTTGAGGTCTAGAATCTGCAAGTGCCTAGCTGATGTGGATGCCACTGGTCCAGGGACCACACTTTGTGAACCACTGGCCCAGATGGTCCCTCAGGCTCAGGCCCTGGTTCTCAACACTCTCTGTGTTTCAGACTCACCTGGGAGCTTTTTTTTTTTTTTTTGCGGTACACGAGCCTCTCACTGTTGTGGCCTCTCCCGTTGTGGAGCACAGACTCCGGACGCGCAGGCTCAGCAGCCATGGCTCACGGGCCCACATGGATCTTCCCGGACCGGGGCACGAACCTGTGTCCCCTGCAGCGGCAGGCAGACTCAACCACTGCGCCACCAGGGAAGCCCTGGGAACTTTTGAAATAATGCCAATACCTGGATTCCACACCCAGGGGTTCTGATTTAATTTGTCCAGGTAAGGCCTGGATATCAGCATTTTTAGGGCTCCCCAGCTGAGCATGATGGGCACACGGGGCTGAGAAGGGTGGCGCTCCCTCCCGCTGTTGCTCGCAGCCTCACGCTGGCCTCTCTCTCCCAGCGGTACCTCTAATGCCCTTTCTTCCTGCCCACCAGACACATGCTCTCCCTCTTCCGCCCCAGCCTGTCTCCCACACAAAGCCTTCCAGCTCTGATGTGAGAGACGCGTCTGGGCGTGTGCTGAGCAGAGCAGGGCAGGTCTGCCTCTTCACAGGGTGTTACCATCATCCCCGGCCTTCCCTTCAGCCTAGAGCGCATGTGCCGTGCTGCAGGGCTGGCCCACATTCCCATCGCTGCTGCCTGTTCCCGAATACGAGGCCAATGTGCCATCGCTGGCCCCTGGCCCAAGATGTGCCCCTCCTCTTCGTGGCCTGCGGGGCCGGCTTGTACCCGTGGTGCCTCCTCGGTGGTTCCCAAGCCTACGGGCCATTGGAAGTGAGCTTCAAAAATACAGATTTCCAGGCCTCATCCCTAGAGATTTGGAGACGATCAGACATAGAAATTCAAGTTTTTTAAAGCTCCTTGTGTGACTGTGGTATCAGCTGGCTTGGGAACGGCTGCCTTAGAGCAGTGGTTTTCAAATATCTTTTCACCTCTAAAATCTTACCCGGAAGTACAATATATAAGAGAAAAGCGGAGCTGGTCTGAATGAAGACGGGCTGAGGTCCCAGAGCTCTGGCTGTCCAGCCTCTTCACACCGCCCCTCCACGTCTCTGTAAACTTCCAGGAGCCTCCACGCTCGGGGAACCCTGTCTGAAAGCCACTACCTTGGGCCAGATTACCCTACGCTCAGATATTACGTATATAGGATATTATAGATATATGTATATATAGGATGTATGATCAGACCTTTTGTACAGTTTCTTCTTGGTTAATCTTTTTGTTAATTCTGGATCCTAGGGGGCAGTGTGTGCATGTGTGTGTGTGTTTGTGTGTGTGTGTGTTTGTGTGTATGTGTAGGGCAGAGAAGAGGGGCTGTTTAAGCCCCCAGGGCTGATTGAAAAGCTTCAGGCTGTGGCAGGGGTGGTGAAGCAGCCATGTGTGTGTGTGTGTGTGTGTGTGTGTGCGCGCGCGCGTGTGTGTGTGTCTGGTAAGCAAGCCCTAAGACCATTTGCAGGCCTCCGAGGTCACCTGAGAGCCATGGCTTACTACACACAGGGGCTCAATCAAAGGGAGCAAGAGCGAACTGCAGGGCAGCGGAGACAGGACTCAGGCAGACAGTTCCGTTTGAGCAGCCGCAGGCAGTGCGGCCAAGTGCAGAGGGGAAGCCTCGCCAGTCGACACGGACGACAGATACTTGACAGTGGCAATGCCTACAGGCCCGGGGTGGGGGGCGGTGGCGCCCGAGTGCCAAAGCATCAGCAGCCTTTGAAGACGACCAGGTTGTAAGCAAGGCCTTTCCCTGTTTGGTTGGATCTCATGGGCCAGGGAGGACTTCCTGAACTTGGCTTTGATCTCCAATGGAAGAGGCTCAGACTGAGTGATTCAATGCCTCTCGGGCAGGCTGGGAACTGCCCCGGGGTTTGGAACCCCGCAGTTCCTTGAGGCTCCATCTTCTAACCGGAGGGAGCACAGTCTCCCCTCAAGCACTGAATAGACATGCTCTTGGGGAAGACCCCACCCCAGAGAGGTGGAATGTTCACTACAGAATCATCGGGCCCTGCTACTGTGGCCCCGAGGCAAAGGAGACCGCTGGACCAGAGCCACTGTCAGTCCTTTAGAAGCTCCTCCAGGGTGGTGAGCTGAGCGCTGGGTGGGAATCGGGGATCTGAGTGAATGACCCTGAGCCACAAGAGCTTGTTCTGCTTCTGGAGAGTCAGCTGGCTCTCCTGAAGCCCAGGCTGGTCCAACCGAGCCTCAGAGAGAAACAACCCTCTCTGTGCCTCTTGCTGGGATGCTCCTCGGCTTCTTCCGTAGGCCCAGGGACAGTCTCTGGTTTCCGGGGGTGGGGGCAGGGGTGCTGGTTCTCTCCCCAGCCCCTGATCTGGACCATTTGTCTCAACTCAGCACTGCTTGCCAATGCTTCTGTCCTGCCCCCCTGCTGTCAGCCGCCCTCCACAGTCCCCATTCAACAAGGCAGCTGTGTTTTTACAGACAGACTCGGGCTGGGGAAGGGCCAGGCCCTCTGCAGAGGAGGCCTCCCTCGCCTGTGCCACCGAGGCCTCCAGTCCCCCACTCCAGATTTGCAGGCTCTGCTTCTTGTCATTCAGCACTTTGTAGCAGATCCTGGCAAGGACGGATGCCAGGGCTGCCAAAGGCTCGGAACTTAATCAGAGTGATCTTCCTGCCACCTTCCTCCCCTCCTCTCTCTCCCAAAGCTCCTACACAAGCAGGCGGGCTGGAGACTGGGGAACGAGAGGGGTAAGAGGCAGGGGCGCAGAAGCAAATTCGGACAAGCTCGCCTGTCTTCTTTGCACATAGTAGGGGATGTGGGCAAAGACGGATGGATGGGCAGTGCCAGGTCAACAGCTGGGCAGAGTGGTTCAGGTCCTGAGTCCCTCTCCCGTCCCTCTGGTTTGGCACCAAGGGCTTCTCAACCCACCGTTCTGCGGCTCCCCACCCCCTCCCATGCAGTTCCCAGAGGTGGACACGAGGTGGCGGTGTGAGGACAGGGAAGGGGAGAGGAGAGTACCGAGCCACTAGGAAGAGGACGCAGCTGACGGCCAGATAGGCTAGAAGCATGAAGAGCCAGACACCAGGAGAAAAAGGGTCCAGGAAGGAGAAATAGCCGGGTCTGCGGCCCTGGAAATGGAAATAAAAACAAGATTCACCGTCTACATTCAGTCTGCATGGCCCTTGGGAAGGGCAGCGCAGGGCAGAGGGGATGGTGACCTGGGTCTGGCCCCAGATTGCATTGCCTTGGGTTATTGGTTTAAATGACACAGGGCTGAAGGTGTAGAGGGGGCTGCTCTGAAACACTTACCCAGCCCTGATCTCAGAAGATGAAACAAAAGAACAGCCGGGGGCCCTCGTTACTTCCTAGGATGAAGGAGGCTCTGTGCTGGGCAAGCAGAACAGCCCTCAGTGCCCCTTATGTGCTGTCCCCACATCCTCCAGGGGCAGTGTGTTTGGGCTCTGAAGCATTTTTGAACTGTTGATGTCTGCGGTGGTGGATGGAACGCTAGCCCCCCACTCAGACACTCACCTCTTTTTCGTGAGGATGCTAATATGACAGGCATCCTTGGTTTATTTGTTTGCAGTGTGATCTCACGCGCAGTGAGACCTTCTCAAACCAGTGCTGTGAGGCCCAGATTCTTATTTTCATTGTATTAGGGAAGAAATCAAAGCCCAGGGCACTCGAGAGATGTGTCCAAGGTTATAGGGCTAATCAGTAGAAGAGCTGGGACTCAAATGCACGCTTCCTGACACAAAGCCCAGGGCTGGTACCATGATGCTGTGGGAAAAATGTTTGTCCCCAGCACAGGGACGTGCTTGACTAGAGTCATGGGAGCCAAAGGATGGAGCCAGGAACAGAGAGCTGAGGACCAAGCTCCAGGGCATTTTCTGTAGGAAAGTGAGATAGAATGAGAAGGAAGGAGCTCCAGAACCTGGTCCCAGTCTTCAGCTGTGTGGTCTCCGGCAAGTGCACACCCCCCTTCAGCCTCCGTTGGAGCTGGACTAGATCAAAGGTGACACTCTGGTGACCTGCAGCCCACAGACAACTTGTTTGTTTACCTGCAGTGCTTACCCATTTTGATTAACTGCCAACATTAAATGATTGGGAGATTTCACATAAAAATCCAGATTTCTGGCTTAAAAAATGGGCGATCTGGCAACACTGGGCCTAATTCTCAACCAGCTGGAGCTGAGTGGCGGCTGCCCAGTCAAGACAGGGCCCCTTTCTGCAGCTCCCCACGGCTGCCTTGGTCTTGCATCAGGCTTACTTCTCCCATTTACTATGAAACCGCTGGACTAGATGCTCCCTAAAGACCATTCTAAATTGAAAATGATATGATTTTATGATTCCAGGAATCTAGGAAGTCCATGGATAGGGCAGAAAATCAGTATTAAGCTCAGGGGTTCTACAAACATGTAAACTTTCAAGCTCAAGTGTATATGAGTCACAGCACAGCCTACCGTCACTAACAAGGTATATGTCACTTTTATACTGGGGTCCCCAGAAACACAAAGGGCAGCTGCCTATGCCAGTACTGATCTCAACCAGCTTTCTGGGCTTTCGTTATCCAAGGACAGCCAGACCGTGGAGCCCATGCTGAGAAACTCTGGGTAACAATAGCTCTCCCAATGCAGCATCTAAGGTGCGGGGGAGACAACGCTGCATGGTCCCCTTGTATTCGAACAGCTCCAGTCGTGGGTGATTTTCCACTTCTCTTCTGGTGGGCTTTCCATCCCTTCCCAGAAAGCCAGTAGGCAAATTCCCAAAGCACTTGGGAGTACAGTTTCTACACTCCCATCTGGGGACACAGTCCGGAGGGTACAGAGTGAAGAAGTCAAAGCTTATCCTCTGCCAATGGGGCACCTGTTCTTGGGCCCTTCATCAGTGTGACAGTGACCCCTTGGGTGGTCTGTCTGAAACTGGTTTTCTCTCCCAATAAGGCTGAGACCAGGGAACTGCCCTCTGATGCCAATTGCAAGTACTCTGCCTTATGTGCATTCATGCTTGAGTTGCACAGAACACTCAGGTGATTGACTGGGAAAATAAAACAACTTGAGGGACAAAGCCCAGTAAGCAAGGGAACAGGAGAGAAATGGGGAGTGGGCCCTTTAAGTATGTCTGGTCCTATCACTATGTAAATTCTCTAACAGGAAGAAGGACTCAAGAGCAGCAGAGTTAGTCATTCTTGTGTCCATCACGGGCTAACCATGTCTTTGTCTTCATCCTAAGAGCCAATGGCAGACAAAGGAAGACACAGAGTGAGTCCAGAAGGGGGAAGAAGGCCCTCATGGTGCATATACACCTTCTGCGCATGGGCCACTCCTGGGGTCCTTCTATCCCCCAGAGCTTCTCTGGGCAGACGGACATGAATTCTACGCCCATCGCTCATGACTATTTCACTCTGTGTCTCCCAGTTGAGAGATATCCAAGAGAAAAAAATGTTTCATTGTAGCTTTCTGAATCTGAAACCCCATTAGATGCTCGATGTCAGAAATCTATACCTGATTATATCACAACAAGTGAAATTGAGGAAAATGACAGCACTATTTAAAGCTGCCATATTTGGTTATGGGTGATAAGAAATGATGCACAGCCATGGGAAAAATTCCTGGAGACTCAAGTTATAAAACATAGAACATCACACAAACAAGGATCAAGACATAAACAGAGCTCCATTGGAAACGTATCAGTCACGTTGGCAAGGCAACATCTGATTCCACTTGTGATTGACTGACGCCAACCAGAAGAGCAAGGAATGGGCAGTCATTTGAGATTTGGGTCTGAGCTCGCACAGCCTAGGCTTGGGCTGAGCCCAAGCTGTTTTTCTGATGCCAAAGAGAAGTATGTTACTTGTAAGGCTCTGACCGCCTACCTTTTTTTTTTTTTTTCTATGCAGTTGCTTTTGACTGCTTCCTTCCCCAAAGACATCTGAGTACTGGTGCTTGGGGCAAATCAGGTGTCACATGCCACAGGCATTTCTTCCTAGTAATAGATTTTCCTTAACCCAAAGGATGTATGACGGTGATGCTCTTCTTCTGAAGAACTCAAAATGCTTCACTATGTTCTCTTGATT
Organism: Neophocaena asiaeorientalis asiaeorientalis; assembly: GCF_003031525.2. NCBI lineage: Eukaryota > Metazoa > Chordata > Mammalia > Artiodactyla > Phocoenidae > Neophocaena > Neophocaena asiaeorientalis. Next base: position 117,302 of record NW_020175012.1, read on the forward strand.
TCAGTACCCAGTTCTCCATATTGACAGATGGAAGAACTGCGACCCATGGAGATTAAGCGCCTTGCTCAAGTCACTGGTGATGGCTTCAATTTCTCTGGTGCTCATTTGTCAAGCTGTGCCATAGGGATGCCATGCTCTCCTTCTTTCAAATGGCAGCTGTACCGCGTCTCCCTCTCCTTTTTATCTTTGCAATTTGCTCCAATAAACTCCTTAATTAATCCCATGCCTTCTTCCCAATACCAACAGAATCCCAACCTACTCAATCTCACCCCCTTAAAGTACTCTAAACATCATTTATTTATACCCATCATCATTTATGATGATTCTGTTGCATTTATAGGCATTTGTATTGATTTATACATGTCTCTGTTGACTACAGGTTGGGCTGGTTCCTTCTGGCGAATACAACCACTTTGAAGGTAGATAACTGGTTATATATAGTCTATGCCCCAAATGTCTATGACAGATCAAGTCCTGCAGATGGGGTGGAAAATTAGATGGCACCGAAATGAAAACTGGTTCCTTGACTTTTGTACTGTCCACCTCAGAGACAATGATGCTTCAGACTGACCACATCAGAGCCAGCATCATTGATGCCATCTGATGGTGAAAGAGACTGGGCTGGTCACCAAATGATCACAATCCCTGCATGGTGAGGCCCTTTGAATGTTAGCAGTGGAGCTGTCCATGGAGCTATGAAGTGGTACTAATCTCCCCTTGCCTGTTGAAAATTCCTCTTATCCATAAAGAAAATCTGTGAACTCACTGATACTTCCTTCTCTAGGTACTAGAAGAAATGACATTATAGTAAGGAAGTAATTGCTTTCCCAGAGTCTGGAGCCAAATGCATAAGGACACCAGAGCCAGGTAATGCAGGGCAGGTAGTGAATTAAAACACAGACTCTGGAGTCAGCCCGCCCAGGATTGAATCCTGGCTGTGCCACGTACAATTATGTGTCCCTGTGCAAGTTGCTTCACCTCTCTGGGTCTCCATTTCCTCTTTTGTAACATGGGGGTAGTAATAAAACCTACCTCATGGGTTGTTTTAACACACAGTAAGTGCTATAGAAGTGTTTGCTCCCCCTCTGTCTAATGGTAGCCACGAGTGAAGGGGGTGCAGGGAGATGGTATATGACAAAAGAGGGAACTTCCTTTTATATTGACTCTCCCTCAGTGGACAAGAAATACTATTTTCTGTCCTATAGGAGCACATGCTAAAGATGCTTGGAGGGAGAATGCCGTCTGGCCACAGTTGCTTTCCATAGCTCCTAGAGTTTCCACGGGTAATAACACATAAATCATGAGGGTTCCCCCAGGGCTCTCCAGGGAAGCGATTAGGGTAATACCAGGCTCTCTTCTGGAAGGCTGGCCCTTAGAAGCTGGTGATTGCAATCTTTGGAACTCAGTTCCACCTCAGCCTTCCCCAAAAAGTCAAGACAGAGTGGCTCAGATGTGCAGCAGGTTCTGCTGTGTCTATGTAAGGGCTATGCGCCCTCATCCCCATTTCCTACACACAAACCAGTGATAGCAACTCTCTTCCTTCCCTGAATCCGCTCCTTCTCCAGCACAGCCAATGACAAAGGCGCATCCTGTCGCCCATGTAGTTTTGCCAGTCTTTAGAACTAAATGGCCATTCATAGAGAGGTTTCTTTCCACCCCTACTTGTCATCAATGGCCAATAAAATACTCTTTAGGGCTAAAGAAAGTGCCAGGAGCCCATGGATAACCTCCCTCAGTGTGTCTGCAGTGGATTTTCTTGATGATACTTTGGTTTAGCACGCACTTCTCACATCCGACTCCAAGAGTAAAAAAGAAGTAAGTAATTAATTCCTTTTCACTTAAAACACCCAGATGGGTTTGTTGCCTAAATAACCCAGATGCTGGCATATCTATTTTCACTTTGCTGATTGGAAATCTGGCAGGAGAAGACCTAAGTTCTAAACCTGGCCCTACCTTGCCTTGCTGAGTGATTCTACGTGAGCCACTCAGCTTCTCTGGTGCTGTTTTCTTCTTCCAGAAAGTGGGACACCACAATCAACGTGAAGGGGGCGATGTGAGAACTACTAAAGTAATGTTGATAAAATCCTTGAACTTCTTGAGAGTGGAGAACTCAATAAATAACGAATATTAACATGATTATACATTCAGGGAACCATATTTCCGTTATATGGGCTATCATGTTACTTAGCTTTAAGGAACAGAACTTTATTCATTTTCTGTTTTCTTATAACAGAGTATTAAGCAGTATTAGAAATGATTCACTGGTTTACTTAGCTTTGTTCTCCATTTTCCTAGACAGTCTTTCTGAGATGAAACAGACCTTCTTGAAAAACAACTGATACATCCAGCAAAAATGCCAGGCATTCATTTAATGTTGACATTTATTTCTTGCTCACTTTTTAATCACTGTCTGCTTTGTTTTTTTCTTTTCTTTCTGTTTTTTTTCCTTTTTTTTACTTTTGTTTAGAGATAAGACTCTAGCCAAGAGTTAAGAAGAGAAAAAGAACAGAGTGTGAAACTTTCACATTTGCTATTCAAAGGTGGAGCAGGACGTTGGAGGGGAAAATAGTAAACTCACATTTTCAAGGGAGCCTTAGATGTTCTGGCTGGCTTAGGACACTATATGGGATCATAGATAGTATCTTCTGATTAGAAGGGATCTTGAAAGATCACCTAACACATGACCTTGACACAGAGAAATATACCTACTGTACCATAAAGATAGATAATTGGAAATGTATGGACTTGGAGATCGAAAACCTGGGTTCCATGCCACCCCACCATTGCACTCTTTTTCCTCTTTCCACTGCACCACTCGCCACGACTGGCCTCAGAATCCTTCTGTGCAAAATGGGAATCCTACTGCCTGCCTCGGGGGATGGCTGTACTAAACCAGAGACTATGTGAAAGTGCTTCATGAATAAAGAGGTGTTAGTCAACATACAAATATAGTGGACATACACCCAACCTCCTTGAATATATTGACACTGAATTGTTTAAACTTGATTATCCATTTGGGGGCTGTACGTGCCAATGTCAAATCCCAGGTTGGTTTCTGGCACGCTCCGATGAGGCTTTGCTTCAGTAGTCAGTGTGTGCTTGAGGCACACAAACTTACTTTAATATTAATCTGAGCAAAACAGCATTAGGGAAATTGCTGCCGCAGAAAAAAAGACAGAGAGAAAACGACATGATATACTCTAACATCAAATGGGAATGGTTTTGTTTTTCTATGATCTTTTATCTCCCATTCACAGATATTTGGGAGCTTACAGTATGCATCAATTCTATAGAACTCTGGACTGCAAAATGCATCAATTCGATAAAACCCTGAACTGCAAAATGCCCTTGGGATTACACCGCTATGCTAAATACTGAACTTCTCAATAAGAAGAAATGAGCTAATATGCCAAAAATCAAGAGAGTCTTGAACTTCAGATGTCCAGTCGTTTGACTCCTATCTTTGCAGTACCAGGGGACACCCCAGATTCTAAAGGCTGAATCCTCCATGTATGGCCTGGAAGCTCATCTGGCCCCAGCCGGGGGTTCCCATGCCTTCTCAGGTCGGTGCTATGCTGTCCGTGGTATGTGCAGGCATCAGGGAGGGAGGGAGCAATGGGTTCAGGTGGCCGCCACGACCAGGCCTGAGCACAGGATGGGTCTGAGCTGCCCCAACATCTGTCTCCCCCTACTTTTTGTTCTCAAGGCCAATAGGGTAAAGGCCAGAAAGTAAAAAGAAATCTATTTGGGTCACTCATCCTGCTGCCTGGAATACTGGGCCTCCTGGCAGAAGCCAGGCTCCTGGGGGTCAGTGCTGCTCGACCGTGAGCCACCAAGGGAAGTGGTGGTCACTGCCTGCAGAATCAGAGGTCCCTCCCTCCCTCCCCCTTCCTTTCTTCCCTCTGTACTTATCAAGTAAATATCACATGTTTAGGATGAGACATTTTCCATACCAAAAATCATATCATAAAAATTTATGGTCTAATACCATACAATACCACTTATATGTGGAATCTAAAATGTGACACAAATGGACTTATCGACAAAACAGAAACAGACTCACAGACATAGAGAACAGACTTCTGGTTGCCAAGGGGAGGGGGGGCGGGGGAGGGTTGGATCGGGAGTTTGGGATTAGCAGATGCAAACTATTATATATAGAATCGATCAACAACAAAGTCCTATTGTATAGCACAGGGAACTATATTCAGTATCCTGTAATAAACCATAATGGAAAGGAATATGAAAAAGAATATATAGGTACATATGCATAACGGAATCACTTTGCTGTATACCAGAAACTAACACAACATTGTAAATCAACTATACTTCAGTTTTAAAAAATGTATGGTCTGGCAAAAGGGTACCTTCTCCCCAGTGTATCTCCCACTAGGATCTACTTAGGGAGAGAGAGATAAACAAAGAGTAATATAACGCAGGAGGTACAGGCAGAGGGCAGCAGCTCAGAGAAAGAAGCAATCAGCTCCATCTAGGGGAGTCACATTTGACAAGCGCCATTTGAGCTGGGTATTAAAGGCTAGGGAAGACCTTGTTAGACAGTTGAGCTGGGTATTAAAGGCTAGGGAAGACCTTGTTAGACAGTTGAGGGACAGGAAGATGAGCGTGAATCCAGATGAGAAGACAGGAAGAGGCTGACATGATGGGAAAAGGAGTGAGCAGTACAGGATGAAGGTGCCTGCAGCAAAGAGATGGAAGTGGAGCAGGAGAGATCGGCTTTTATTCTCCATGCTAAGAAGGTTGGACTTTTTCTCGTAAGTGATGTGTAGCCAGTGAATGATTTTAAGTCGGAAGCTGATATGATGACATTTGTGAAAATAATATAAATAAATAAATAAAATAAAACAACTCTCAGGCTGCAGGATGGATTGAGGATAGATGGTAGTGGGGAGAAGTTCACATACATTTATGAAATGTAATAGCTGGGGGAAGGGATAAATTGGGAATTTGGGATTAATAGATACACACTACTATATAAAAAATAGATAAATAACAAGGACCTACTGTATAGCACAAGGAACTATATTCAACATGTCAACTATACTCAATTACATATATAACTGAATCACTTCGCTGTACACCTGAAACATTATAAACCGACTATACTTCAATAAAAAGTGTAATAGCTCACACTTTATTGTGCACGTCAGGCGCTCTTATAAGTGCATTACATATGTATCCTCATTAAGTGTGCATGGCAACCCATTTTTACAGATGAATAAGCTGAGACACAGGTGCCCTGCGACCAGTGAGTGTCAGATCTGGGAATAAACCAGGCAGTCTGGCTCCAGAGTCCATGATTTTCACTCTACTGCTTCCTGGTGAATGCTTACAATAACAGTGGCCCTTTGATGGGGACACAGTAATGGATAAGAAACACCTGCCCTCAAGGAGGATACAGGCCACTGGAATGGCAACAGTTGAGGTTAGAGATGAGGAGAGCCTGAACCAAGGCAGATTAAGCGGAGACAGAGAGGATATCTGAGGACTATTTAGGACGTGAGCGGACCAACTGATCATGTGAGGAAAGAGAAGCGATGGACAGCTCAGGTGGCTGGATAGAGATGGCGTTACCTGAGATGGGGCGGAGGAGGGGAGGGAGGAATATACCGAATGAAGTTCGTGTCACTGTTTTTGAGGTGCCTCTGAGATATCCAGGGGGGAATGCCTTAGTAATGTGTTTAAAATATGCTTCTGGAATTTAGGGGAGCAGTCAGGGTTAGATTTATAGATTTGGGAAAGGGTGAGATTATCTAGGCAGAGAATTGGGAGAGTGAGAATAGAAAAGGGCCACGGACATTTAAGAGGCAAACAGAGGGAGAGAGAGAGAGAGAGAGAGAGAGAGAGAGAGAGAGAGAGAGGAAGCAACAGAAATGGTGGAAGAGGCAATAATCAGAGAGGCAGGAGGAACAGCGGGAGAAAATGGTGACTTGGATGCTAGGAACAGAGAGAGTTTTAATAAGCGAGAGGGATCTACAGTAACAAATGCCAAAGCCAGGATCCTTAGCCTCTGAGTGGCAGGGAGTAGAGGTCAAAAGAGCAAAACATTTTTCTGATTTTGGTCCTGGAGATGCCTGGGCAAAAATAGACTATGCCCCAAGGTTGGGAGGAAGGGAAATATCCCATAATCAACTTGTGGTGATCCACATTCATGAAAGAACCTAGGTAATCTGAGATTGCTGGAAATTCACAAATTATTTCCGGTTATCTTCAGGCTTCAGAGACATACCTGCCACCACTTGTTATCTTGGAAGGTTTTGAAGAATTTCTAACTAGTCATTTATACTTTGTGTTAATTATTTTTACTTTTGCACACAGGTTTGATTATCACCAGACGCTCACTTTTCAGTAACAATCACTCCTGACTCAGGTGACCTCAGACATAGAGCTAAGAGATTCTAGGTCATTATAGATTATAAATGAAATTAAATGAACCATATTTTTGCTCACAGAGAACTAGCAATCAGAAAAAATTCACAAAATAATAAACACCCAGCATTCAATTTCATCGACTTAACACTATTGTATCAGAGAGAGCTTCTCTGTGTAGTTTTAGATTTTGGCGCTCATGGTGAACTCTGCCGGGCTACCCTTCGGTATTAGCTGTTCCTGCTGATGCCTCTTTTCTTTCAGATTCTGTGAAGTTCATCTCAGACTTGTTCTCATTGGATCTCCCCTGACTTAATCGATTCAGGATCGTTCTCTCCCCAGCTCACCCTTTGGTACTTTCTAAGCATTCTGCCTCATACTCAGAATGCACTCAATAAATATTTGTTGAATAAATGCATAAACTGTCAGTTCTGCTTAGTGTGAGCTGTTCACGCCAGCACCCAATTTTTACTCAGCTTGGCCCCCTGTTAGAAATCAGATCTGAGCAGCTGTGTGGTACACTAGTGTCTCAGTAAGGAGGTGGGGAGAGGGGAGGAATGCTGACCAGAGAGGGGAGCTGTGTGGGTTAGGTTCTCCAGAGAGACAGAGAGAACCAGGAGGGGGTCTGTGTGCGTGCATGCGTGTGTGTGTGTGTAAAGAGAGGTATTTCAAGGAATTGGCTCATGTGATTGTAGGAGCTGGTAGGTCCCAAATCTGTAGGGCAGGAAACTCAGACAAGATTTCTATGTGATAGTCTTGATACAGAATCCCTTTTGTTTTGGGAAACCCATTTTTGTTCTCAAGGCCTTTTAAATGATTGGATGAGGACCACCCATATTATCAAGGGTCATCTCCTTTCCTTAACATCAGCTGATTGTAGATGCTAATTGCATCTACAGAATACCCTCACAGTATCATCTAGACTAGGGGTTGACCAAACATCTGGGCATTAGAGCCTCGCTGAGCTGGCACATAAAACTTCACATCCCAGAACTAATGCAGGGGAGCTCATACAGTTATAGGTTTGCACGTGGTAGGAAACATCTGGCCAATGATCCAATTGAGATTGTCCAGAGGATCGGAGAATTGGAGTTTGGTTCTGGCCAGAGTTGATATTCAGGACAATTGTGTCCTGGGTGGTGACGGTAGCCTAGCAACAGATGTTCCCAGGCGGTGGAAACACTTGGGGTGATGCGTCTTCACCCATGTGGTTCCTCTTTGCCCATCGGGTCACGAGTGGAGCTCTAGTGCCCTTGGCCTTAATCAAGAAATCAAGGCCAGAGCCTTGTCATGTGGTCTGGCCACAGCAGAAAGGCTGTGTGTCTCCATTTCTTTTGGATCCTCTTCAAGGCTCAGTTGGGTTGGGGGTGGGGGGCACAGTGGGGCAGGCTCAAGAAACAGCACTGGCTGGAAAGCTGCCTCGGGGGTACCAATAGATGTAATGATGACAAAAACGTTGTCCCAAGAGTCAGGAGACCTGCATTCCAGGCCCAGCTCCAGAGGTGACCTTGGTCTCCTCATGTGTAAGATGGGAAATATAACATCTTCCTTCTTTCCTCAAAGAACAGCCCTGAGGACCAACTGAGAACAGGGGCACAGAGAGCCTCACTTACAAGTTATGCACAGGTCACACAAGGCAGGTGGCAGCCTGGTGTCACAGAGAGAGCACAGGCTCTCACCACACCATCCTGGGTTTGAACTCTGCTCTTACATTAAGTGGTGCATGGGCTTGGCCACGTTTTTAGAACTGATGGCCACTGTTTCCTCATTTCTAAAATAAGAACAAGTTGACTGTATTCATTCACTAGGGCTTCCATAACAAGGTACCGCCGACTGGGGGGCTTAACACAACGGAAATGTATTGTCTCACAGCTCTGGAGCCTAGAAGTTCCAAATCAAGGTGTCAAGGACCATGCTGTCTCTGAAGGCTTTACAGGAGGGTCTTCTTCGTCTTCTTCGAGCTTCTGGTGGCAGCTGGCAATCCGTGGCGTCTCTTGGCTTGTAGATGCGTCACTCCAGTCTGCCTCCAAATTCACAAGGTCTTCTCCCCTGTAGGCCTATGGCCAAATTTCCCATTTTTTATAACAACATCAGTCATTGGATTAGCCCTGCCCCATTCCAGTATGACCTCATCTTAACTTGATTCTATCTGCAAGGACGCTGTTTCCAAGTAAGGTCACATTCAAAGGGCTGGGGGGTGGTTAACGCTTCAATACAGCTTTGGAGGGGACACAATTCAATCCATAACAACAGCCCACATCACAGGGGCCTGAAGAGTATCTGGCACATAAGAGGCGCTCAGTGAATGGGAGTTATCCTCATGGAAAGGAGAGGAGGAGGGATCAAAATCCCCCTTCACTCACAAGACAGACACACCCGTCACAGCACTGACTGTGACCAAAACCTCCCATTTCTTTCTGTGTTAGCCTAGAGAGCTTGGGATTTTGAGGCTGTCTCTTCTTCCAGATGATTTGGCCTCTTTTTCCAAGTCAGGCAGGGGTCACGATGGACGCTGAGGTCCAGCCCAGAACCGGGCTCTTCGGAGCTGCCTGAGTGGGCTCTACAAGAAGACCTTCCTCCTACAGAAACGGGCCACAGCTCCTGATGCCATGGCAGCTGGCAGGCTGAGGCTGCACATACAGATAATCCCCTTTCTACAAGGCTGAGATCAGAAGCTGGAGGGTCACTTCCTCAGCAGGCATGTGAGGTGAGCTCTTGGGTCCCTCCCTGTTGGGCAGCCTTGTGGTGCCAGGTGCTGGAATACACCATGTTGGCATGACCTTGGACGCCTAAAGTGACTGGACCATTGGGGAAATCCATGTAGTAGCTGTGCACTTAGAGCCAGTTTGGATGAGGGTATACTCTGCTCCCACCAGCCAGTAACTTTGACATCACGTCCATCCTCTGGTGCCCATGGGGGAGCTTTCTCAAACTCATTTTTATACTGACTTTAGCCACCTAACCAGAGAAGTCTTTTTTTGTAAGGAATGCAGAAGAGGGGACAGGCCAGGTATAAGTGACATTATATTATCCGCTCTTTATTCCCCAGTACAGATAACCAAGAGAGGGAGTCTGCATCGCCTCACCAGATGCAATGCGCAAAGTGAACAGAGGTGGGCCTGAAAGTCGCTGAAGGCCTTGAGAAGCCCGGGGTGACTTATCTGGGCTGGGGACCCACCCCCTAGGAGGAAGCAGAGTGACTCATGGGGCCGATGACCAACACAATATGAACCAAGGGTTGAATGATTATTCTCGGCCTTCCCTATTCAGTGCGGCAGAAGCAGTTTTTACTGGAAAGCCCTCAAGTGTGACTCTTCCATTCCTCCTGTTTGCAAGTCCTTGCAGCTGATGGGGGAAAAAATAGCCCAGCACATTTGCATTTAAGTCTTGAAATCTAAATATTTCTGTGAGTCATTCATTATTATCATATAACTCAGTGTTTGCATGCAAATAACTTTAAGGCCATAAATGCTTATAAAATAAATCTCTTACCATATGAACTCGGTAAAGAATGCTAATTCCCAGAGTCATGAATGGCTTTGAGAAATCAATCACCTTCTCCCGTTCAGCAGTAATGGTGAGGCCCGCCACGGCCAGATCTGCTTTCTGAAAGGAACAGACAGAGATCATCAGAGGGGTGGCCACAGGAGATGGGGGCACAGGGACTTGTGATCAGAGGCCGTCACTAATGGGGAGATGTTTCTCTGGTCTGGCTTCTCTGCTTGGGGACTGACCCTGAGTAGCCAGAGGTCTGAACGATCACTCATGAAAAGACATGGATATTGAAGCTGTAACTCATGTTCATTCGAGGTTAGACCCCTTTAAATATATAAATTAGTATTAAAAGGGGGGATCACTACTGACTGTTCAGACAGACTCAAAATGCCCTAGGCGAGGGAGAACTGGCAGATACAACTTCTGGATACTCAATATTGAGTAGTTTTTTATTCAGCTGATTAACTTGTTGAACAACGAAACTTCACTGAGTCCCTCTGCTGTGTGCACTTTGGTGAGGGAGTTACAATGAAAGATAAAAATGATGGCCCCCTGGAAATTGGAGGCAATCTAATGCAACCCCAGGAAATAAAGGCCAAGAAATTGAGCAAGGGGCCCAACATCACAAACCTTGTCCTTGTCAGCGGTAGGACCTCACCTCAGGCTTCCCGGACCACTGGCCTTATGTTTCAGTCAAGGTTAAAATCCAGGTGCCACAGGGCTTCCCTGGTGGCGCAGTGGTTGAGGGTCCTCCTGCCGACGCAGGGGACACGGGTTCGTGCCCCGGTCCAGGAAGATCCCACATGCCGTGGAGCGGCTGGGCCCGTGAGCCGTGGCCTCTGAGCCTGTGCGTCCGGAGCCTGTGCTCCGTGACGGGAGAGGCCACAGCAGTGAGAGGCCCGCATACCGCAAAAAAAACAAAAGAACACATTGAGGTCAGGGGCTTCCCTGGTGGCGCAGTGGTTAGGAGTCCACCTGCCGATACAGGGGACACGGGTTCGTGCCCCGGTCCGGGAAGATCCCACGTGCACTGAGCGGCTGGGCCCGTGAGCCGTGGCCTCTGAGCCTGTGCGTCCGGAGCCTGTGCTCCGTGACGGGAGAGGCCACAGCAGTGAGAGGCCTGCGTACCGCAAAAAAAAAAAAAAAAATCCAGGTGCCACAGCAGAAGTCAAGGAAGGGTCTCTGGTCCCTTTCATGCAAAATCACCAGGTGTTTCCTTCTTTTCTCTTTGCCCCCACCTTGTACCTCAAGTGCCCACACCTGATGGAAGTCTGGCCTGAATTAAGGTCTCCTGGGAAAGGAGAGGCTGTCAGCTTCCTCAGTACACCTCTCTGTCCGGAAGTTCTTCCTTGTGTTTAATTTCAATCCACCCTGTTGCAAAGCAAGCTTACTACCTATTGGCATGCTCCCCTATACATGGAGCGGCGGGAAAGGCCCAGAGCTGGCGTTCAGTTCTGGCCATACTCTGCCCTAACTAGCTAACTCGCGTAGGCTAGTCATTTCACGTCTCTTGGCTTCCTTAATCTCATCTGTAAACCAAGGATGTGGGGTTGAGACAGTGCCAGAATCCTTCCCAGCAATTCTCTGCAAGTGATTCTCAGAATGTGGTCTAGGACCACCAGCATCAGAATCACCTTATTCTTATTAAAGAATAAGAATATTAAAGAATAAAGGGCTTATTAAAATGTGAATTCCTGAGTCTCATCCCAGACCCCCTGGATCAGACTCTGGTCGTGGGGCCTGGGAATCTGCATTTGTGACCAGTTGCCCAGATGATTCTGACTTATACTGATATTTAAGAACGATGTTTTATAACCTAGGCGTGTATCTCAGACTGGTCTCCACTGAGGTTTACATTTCAGCTTCCTTAACTCCTAATTCTGGTGGATCAGTTGATATAAAAGATGGAGAAAGAAATGAGGGAAAGTGAGGTATCCAACAACCTACAAACAGGCCAATCAGTTCCGAATAAGTACACACACACACACACACACAGGCACACACACAGGCACACAGGCACATACACACGCGTGCACGATTCTTCCTAAATCATTGCAAAGGAAGTAAGGAGAGAGACATGCCACCCTCATTTTTACGCACAGGGGATTTATAAGCTGTGAACAAGAAGAGTACATCCATTGGCAAAGATCAGTTTCTTCTCATCTCAGCCCCAATCCTCCGCCCCAATTCATGCTAAAACAGTCACACGATCCGGCATCGGTTAACAACTTAGGGCCTTACAAAGTGAGGCCAGGCTTCAAAGAGACTAGAGCGCAGATGTAAGAGATTTTTAATAAAAAATGAAAAATGTGAATGACTCATTGGGTTCATTCTGTATTTCTCTGAGAGAGTGTTGATGACTGCTATCAAGTGAATCAACCCTGGAGGAGAGAGTGAAGTTTGATTAGAAGATTGTTAGTGCCTTCATTTGGGGGACCCTTCAGAGAGTTGTTTGGGCCTTTCAGAACCTCAGCCCCTCCCTCAACGATGGTGGCCCCAACCTGAGGTCCTCTCGCGAGCACACGTGTAAAGCAACGGAAATCAACCACAAAGGCGCAGCAGGTGCAGCGCTGGTCCCCTGTGTGCAGCCAAGCCCCGCAAGGACCTTGGGAGGAGGAGACAAGAGTTAAATGGGCTGGAGTGAATGAACTGAAGAAAAGGGTAGAAAAATGCAAACTGATAAGATGGTCAAGAGGTAACCACAGCACCCCGTCCTTTCTCTGGTTATTAAAAAAAAAATAGATCTATCCAAACCAAGTAACCAAAATCAACAACTCTATCCTCAAATTTCTTCCCCCGAAACCCCCCACCACAGCCTTCTTCCCAAAAGGGCAAACTTTGGATTGCAATTTGGAAATCATTTCACAAGTTTATAAAAGTTGGCCAGCGATGACATTATGGTGAAACAATTCCATATGGAGAGAAAGATGGAAATGGACAGCGTCCCGGGAGGGCGCTTTCCTGGATAGGAGCAGGACCACACACCCCGGGAGAGAGTCTGCCCCAGGCTCGGACAGGGCGCTTCTGTCGATTCACAAACGGACAGCTCCCCAAACTGGGCCAAACAGGAAAACTGTCTCCTGTGGAAACTGCTGCCTCCTTGCCCCGCAGCCCATCTCTCTCTCCTTTGTCCCCCGCTCAAGAGTAAGCTGGGGGCAGGGGAGGCAGGGAAGGAGGGATGAGAAGCTAGGAGAAACCGCAGAGGTTATGTACTGGTTGTTTTTTATTTTTCATCGACTCAGTATAGAACAGTAATCAGGTACCTTGGCTTCAACGCACCCTGGGGTACCAGCAACAACCTGGTGGGAGCAGGTTATTCCAAAAGGCGTGCATGCCTTTTCTTTCACCTTAGTTAAAAAGACATTGTGCTATAAAGCAGACTTAGATGCGGAGATCATGTGCCACAAAATCAAACTAATGATCAAAGCGGCGTGGCTGCAAAAAATGCTAGCAATTGTGGGCGTGACAGGCCAAGGGAAGAGCGGGCACCATGACAGTTCACCCCAGCCCTTCTGCATCTCTGGTCACTCGTTGGGGAGGGCTGCGCTCTCCCGTTGAAAGAGCCACAGACAGGGCGTCAGAAGACCTGGCTCTCATCACAGCTGGGCCACAAACTCACCGTGACCTTGGGCAAGTTATTCCGCTCTCCAGGCCTTAGTTTCCTCCACTCTGAAATGAGAGTTCAGTCAGATGCTCTCCAAGCTCTTTTCCAGCCCTAAAATCCCAGGCTTTCATTTTGCAGGGCTCGGAGGGAAGGAGCTTGGTTTAACTGGCCCCTATTTGCTCTAGAAGATGATAGCGGTCTCCAGAATTGAATGCCTCAGACAGGTGGAGGAGGAAACTGTTTATCAGACTAGTCAGCAAAGAGTAGCACCCAAGGCAGGGAAGGCCAGAGAGGTCCGGAAGATACAACACCATCTGGAGAGAGCAGATCCGGAAGTGTAACCCCGGGGGCTGGGAATGCAGAAGAGGGTAGGACACCTGGAGCCAGAGAAGGAAGACTGGGGAAAGGGAGCATGCAAAGAGTTCTATCAGCATCACGATGCTCCTGCGTGTGCGTGTGCGTGCGCGTGTGCGTGCGTGTGCGTGTGCGTGCGTGTGCGTGCGCGCGCACACACACAGGTTTATAAATACATTCTCTCTGAGAGAAAGACCTCTCTCCTCTTCCCATTTTTGATCGAAAGTGTTCTTTGAAGAGCTTTGTGTTCTGCCTCTGAGAGATCCCCTCTTTTATCTCCTGGATGTTAGTGGCATTTCCCAGGGGAGGGCAGGCTGCAGGCAGCCTGGAGGTGACTTCCAAAACATACTACTCTTCGCCTCCTGGGTTTAAATAGGGGTCATGCGACTGCTACCCTCGCCATCAGAACCTGAAGGCTTGGGGTGGCCGCTGCTCTTCTCCTGGACGTGGGGCCTGGCTGGGAGGAAGACAGTGAATTCACAGCAGGGCTCAGGTCTGCTGCGCCTGTCTCAGCCTGCTGCTCCCACCCTGTGCTTCCCCGAGATGCCACCAGGGAGGCCTCTGCCCGCAGTGCCAGATCCTGAAAGACCTGAAGGAACAAAGCTTTCCTCTGTCCCCCCTTCCTCCTCTTTTAGACACCTGCTGCCCCCTGTTGGGCCCAATTCTCTCCCTTCCCCTCAGCAGTGCTCCAGCACCCTGGGCAGACTTCCATAGCTTCAGCCCTGCCCCATCCTCCCAGAGCCCCTCCCTTACATGGGGCCCAGTTAATGAGAGGATGGGGCGGGTCAGAAGACCTGGCTGTGCCTTTTGCTGACCAAATGCCCATAGCAACTCACTTACCCTCTCTGGGACTCAGTTTACCAGGCTATACAGTGGGGCAATGCCTGCCTATCAGTATTATGTGAGAGTCAGGAAGAGATGATGGGTATGGAAGAGCCCTATAAACTCTGCACACTGTAGAGTCCGGCCACACCTATCTGGGACCATGAAGGCAGTAGAGAGGGTGGCTGAGACCTAGACTCCAGCATGGGACAGACCTGTCTGGACTCTGTTACCTACTTACTTGTTGTGTGACCTTGGGAAAAAGTCATGTAACCTCTCTGAGCCTCAGTTTGCTCATCTGTAAAGTGGGGATAATAACAGTACCCATTTCCCAGAATGACTAAGAAAGTGAATGAGATGATGCTTGTAAATGCTGCGCATGGAGCCTGGTTCAACGTAAGTACCTGATAAATGTCTGCTGTTAAGACGATAATGATAGCGATGATGATGATGAACTTGATGACGCTGAGAATCTCAACAGGGACCTCTGGAGACGATATCTTTTTTAAAAAAATATTTATTTGGCTGCGCTGGGTCTGAGTTGCGGCATGCGTACAGGACCTAGTTCCCCAACCAGGGCTCGATCCCGGTCCCCCCGCACCGGGAGCACAGAGTCTTACCCACTGGACCACCAGGGAAGTCCCTGGAGACAATATTTTAACGCATGATGAGTTGTAGGCATGGCTGGGGAGCAGTCAGGCCTGTTCTAGCTCCATGTAGGCAGAGGCCTCTGGACATTTGGCCCCTGGTAGCCTTTCCTAGGTGACCCGAGACATCCACACAGCTGTACTGACACACTGTGTTTCCCTGGTGACTGCCCATCACTGAAGATCCACGTAAGGACCCTTTTAGGCCTGGTACTGTCCCATCACTTAGAAAACTCAAGGAAAAACTGCCATACAGCTTGGAAACCAAATCGGGTCATTCTCCACAGCCTCTTCCTCGTTATATGATTCTCCTCTGGGGATGGCAGATTAAATGACGTCCCCAGCTCCCTTTGAATTCTTGGATCCACCATGCTATCTCTGATCAGCTTCCAGATATTTTTTCTCTGGCTTTTTTACACGGCCCTCCTGCCTCCCAGTCGCCCAGGGTCCTGCCCCCTGGGGAGGCAGCCGTCCTCTACACCAACAGCTTTCTACTCTTTTGCCGGTCACATCTGCACAGATCTTGTTTCACCTGCTGCTCAGGCCCCATAGTGCCTCACATTCTTTGCTGGTATTTATTTAACTCTGTAATTGTGTTACTTAATGCTGGAAAGCTTTGGGAGGCTACAGTTTGAATGAGAAAACACTACACAGCATAAGGCTGTACTGAGCATTGCTGGAAGCCTTCATTCCAAGGTAATTGTCTCTGGAGATCCCCTGTACATTGAAAAGGCTTACAGAATTCCAAGCAAGGCCAGGCCTGAGGCAGTGAGAGCGGCGAGGACATTATCCATAAATACCCAGAAAGGAAAGACCCCCAAGTCCACCAAACCTGGCTTCCCAGGGAGGGACAACTCACATTAGACTCTGGTGGAGGATCTGCGGGCTGAGGGTGACATGGGGCCACGGAGCTCATCCGGCCCACAGTAAACGCTGTGTCCTGGGCTCTGCCCTTGAGTGTGGAGTCTCAGGGCAGGCAGAAGCCACTGCCCCCTCCCCAGCAATCCCTTCCTCTTTAACACTCAGCATCCCCTCAACACTCTTTATTGACCGCCTGCCCTGCTCCCGGCAGTGTGCAAGGTTCTGGGATACACGGGGTGGGCAAACACAGGCATGGCCCCTGATGGCCAAGAGCTTGCAGCCCGGTGCGAGAGGCAGTTGTCAGATTGTTGAAGAAAAGATCTGTAAAACTACAGCTGTAATAAATGTTATAAAGGAGTCATTTGTGGCCCCATGAGCAGGTAGAACAGGGGTTGGCAGAGTCTTCATGGGAGCTTTCTCAAGATGAGACTCAGTTACCTGAACAGGAATTACCAGTGAGAAGGCCTGGGGTGAGCACTCCCAGTGGGAGGGTCAGCACGTGCAAAGGCCCTGAGGCAGGAGGGAGCTTGGTGCATTCCAGGGGCTAGAAGAAGGCCAGAGTGTCTGGAGTACAGAGGGCTGGGGAGTGTACTGTAAGATGAGGCTGGAGAGGCAGGCAGAAGATGCAATGCCTTGAAGAGCAACTGAAAGGCCCTGAAGTATTTTAAGCAGGATGAGACTTGTAATCTTAACACGTCTAACGCCTATAGCCCTTCCTGTGTGTGAATTTACGAACTAAGCAATTTACATGTGTTACTTCATTCAGTGCTCACAATACCCTTATGAGGTAGGTTACTATTATTACCCTCATTTTACAGATCAGAAAACAGGCACAGAGAGGTTAAGGAACTTGCCCAAGCTTGCACAGCAAGTAAGTGGCAGAGCCAGGATTCAAACCTGGGTCATTTGGCTTCAGAAGCTGCATCCTGAACCTGCAACAGATACAATTGGCTCTAGTGAATTCAAAAGATGGAAGAGAGACAAGAAAGTACCATCCTCCATTTTATCCTCACTTCCTTGCCATTTATACCACTACACTAAGGGCAATCTGGTGTCTATGGCATTACTTCACCAATGTCACTCCAGCCGGTCAGCAGTGACCTCCATGCTACAATGCCTACGGGGTGCTATCCAGCTCTTATCTTGCTGAATCTCCTAGGTGGTCACTCTCTCCAGCCCCTGCCTGACCCTCCTGAATGAGCCCAACATCAAGGACATAGCTCTCCCTCCCTCCACCTGCTCTGTCTTGTGACTACATTGTCCTGCTTCTCTGCCACCAGACCAAACTGGGCTCAAATCCCAGCCCTCCAGGTACTGTGTGACCATGAGTAGGTTTCACATCCTCTCCAAGCTCACTTTTCTCATCTGTAAAATGGGGATTATAATTACCAGCTGAGGGTTGTTATGAGGATAAATGAGATAATACATATAATGCACAAAGCACAGTGCCTGGCATATTGCAGGTGCACAGTAAGTGGTGATTATTAATATTCTTTTTCTAACAAAATTCACTTTTATGCCATGACAGCTATACCTGTCCTCCCTCTTGATGTGTCTGTGGGAGGAGGTGAGCCCCACATCCATCATCTTGATCTCCACCCCTACCTGTCCTCCCTCTTAAACAAGTATCTATGATCCACACTCCTTTAAAGCCCAGCCTGGGAGTCAGGTCCTCATGGCCCGCCCATCCCTCTGAGTTCAGTCTCATTTTCCGGCACTCCTCCGGAAGCCCCCCAACCCTGGGAGTCTGGTTCAGCCAACTTTCAAACACACCTTGTACTTTCTTACAGGCGGAACTCAAATGATGCCACTCCTTCTACCTGGAATGTCCAACAGTAACTCTACTCTTCAAGGTCCATTCAAAGTTTACCTCCTCTGTAAAACCTTCTCTATCATCTTCCCAGGAATAAGCCTTCCCTCCTCACAATCAATAAAGGAGCTAAGACACGGCTTATACCATTCAGGTGGCATTTGCCATAAATTGCCTTGTATTAGAACAGGGGGCCTGGGCTCATACTCCAACTCTGCACTTATTAGCTGTGTGACGTTGGGAAAGGACTTACCTTCTCTGTGTCTCAGTTTCTTCATCCATAAAGTGGGTACAACAACAGTTCCCACCCTCATGCAGCCTCTATAGGAATTAAATGAGCAACCATGCAAGGTCTCTGCCTGTTGCAGAAAAATTCTCAATAAACGTTAGCTCTTACTATCATTATTATCGTCACTGTGGACATTCATGCACATAACTTAGCTCCCCATTAGATTATAAGAAGCAGGGACCATGTCTTCAAAAAACTTAACTTATATAGTATTTCAAAGTTGCCATTTAGCTCCATTTTACAGACGAAGAAACTGAGGCCCAGAGAGGTTATTAATTTGCTCAAGTACACACAGCTAGGATACGGAGACAGCTATCTTCAGACGTACAGATTCTCAGGTCTGCTTTCTTGTGACTGCACTGTTCACAGTGACGTTCCCAAAGTGGACACACAGTAAATCTCTAATTAACAACCAGTGCAGCTAACAGTACAGGGTACAGGGGGACAACACCCCGAACATGGCCTGTCCTCCAGCCCCTCCTTGCTGACAGCAGAATCAGGCTGATTTCGGACATGTGCCTGTATGTAGGAGGGATTTTGTCAGGAAGCTGGGTCATTATAACCGGACTGAAGTCATGGTCTGGACACTGTGAGATACAATTCCTTATCCTCCAGCCTAAGGAAGACTTGAAGCCCTAAGTCCCCACTAGAGGGCTCCCTTCTCCCCTTGCCCCCTCCCCAGGCTCAGTTCCCTGCAACTCCTCGGGCTACACAGGGAGCCCAAGCAGAAGGGGAAGGGCCTCACACCCCGCCATTAAGGCAGCAGTCAGCGGTGGTGGAGATGGGGGCTGGTTAATTACCCGCCGGAAAGAACGGGGACGCTGAGGACAGGCCCTGGCTTTCGTGCTGCTCAGTGGAGCAGATTAACATCTGCAGTTCAGCCCATTTCAAATTAGATTATCTGCTCACTTCCTGTCTTTGATCCATTCACCTGCTGGGCGCCTTCCTCCCGTCCTCCCCTGCCCTCACCTCGTGAGATGCCCAGGGAACCTGCCGTGATTCACCGGGGTCTCCATGTTGAGCCGCAAAGGGATCTGAAGGCGCCGGGGAGCTCGCTCTCACTCCTGGCTCCCCTGGCACTGGCAGGAACCCTCAGACTCCCTAATAACAGGCCTCAGCAACGTGCACAGCTGCTCTCCTGACGCAAGAGGAAGGCGGCCTTCCCACTCCACCTGCCGTGTGCTGGGGGGCCGAGGAGAAACTTGTAGGGTCCCATGGCACCTGCAAAATGTCTGGTGCCCTGTTCACTGGGGAGGCTGGGGGTCAACCCCACCCTTCCTCCCTTCTTTCAGGCCAGGATATGGGAACAAGGAGTAGGACCAGTTAGTCACCTGTCACACACACACACACACACACACACACACACACAATCAAACCAGCCTGCTTGCTATTCAGAGGGAGGCCTTGATCAGAGCCTTTTCAGATCCATCTGAGCCCAAGTCTGTGGGATTTACTCGTGTTCCCTGGACTCAGCCTACAGTGCTCGGAGTCAGGCCCAGAGGGGCATCAACATTCCTGGGGAAGCAGCAAAATCATTTGCAGGCCCAAGGGCTCCCCAGTGCTACTACTCGAGCTGACAGCATACTCTCAGGGCTGGATGAATTTCTTTAGAGTTAAATTAAATTCCCCATGAAATATTTAGTTAGTTCAGCTCAGGGCTGCGTAATTGGCCTATGTGGGCAGATTTGAGGAAAGAACCAGGCTTGAGGGAAGAAGGGTTGGCAATTCATTCACGGGTGAAGTTGCGCAGCACAGGGGTCCAAGCTGGGTCAGGAGGCCAACTAGATATTGCTGACCTTTGACCTCTTATCACATGCTCCCATCTCTGGCCATAGACCCTCTCGCCCTTCGGGGTCAGAGAGATGTATGTCTGAATCCCAGCTCTGCAATTCTCAGCTGAGCAAATTACCTGAAATCTGGGCTTCGGTTTCCTTACCTCTAAAATGGGCAAAAGCAGGCCTATTTCTCGTGATTGTTCTGAGGATTAAATCCGGTAACCTGTGTAGATGGAGCTCAGGGGTAGTCCCGCCCCTTACAATCCCCTCTTCCAACTGTAGCCAGTGGGGTGTTTGAAAGCTAAAGCAGATCATGCCATTCTCTGTATTGCCTTTTTACTCTTTTTTATGCCATGGACCCCGTTAGCGGTCTGGTGAGGTCTGTTAACCCCTTCTTTAAAAATATTTTAGGGCTTCCCTGGTGGCGCAGTGGTTGAGAGTCCTCCTGCTGATGCAGGGGACGCGGGTTCGTGCCCCGGTCCGGGAAGATCCCACATGCCGTGGAGCGGCTGGGCCCGTGAGCCATGGCCACTGAGCCTGCGCGTCCGGAGCCTGTGCTCTGCAGCGAGCGGGGCCGCAACAGTGAGAAGCCCGCGTACCACAAAAAAATAAAATAAAAAATAAAAATGTTTATTATATTTGCTGTATCAGGTGACTGTATTACACAATACAGAATTACATAATTGTGATACACTGACCACGAGAGCCAGAGGTAGCTCTCATAGCAACATTCGAATGGTACCTTTGGCAACAAAGTCACAGGTATGGCTAATACCACTATGATTTGTTGCCCGCATTTGTAATCGAAGGAAATTTTACATTTCAGTTTGAATTTAGAAAAAACATAGATGTAAAATTTTCCCTTCTAAGCTTATGGTCTCTCTTGATGCTCTCCTCAGACGCTTGGGTGTGTGTGGGCCCCAGGAAAGGAACCCAGAGAGACCCCCCCAGTTTACTGACTGTGATTCCTTACTACAGCCCACCAGGCATTGTGTGATAGGGCCGCGCCCTGCTTCTCAAATATGACCAGTTCATTTGCGCCTTGGAATCCTGGCATTTACTCTTTCCTCTCCCTGCTCCACTCTGCCCTGGCCTTGGCGAGGCTGGCTTCTGCACACTCTGTTTGGATCTCAGAGTGGCCTTCCCAGAGTGTCCATCCAAAGACACCCTCTCCCTGACACTCTCTGTGTAATTTCCTGGGTTTCTTCCTTCACAGCAATAATCACAATCAAAAATTTTCTTGTTCATTTATTCATCTACTTGTTTATTATCTTTAAAGCAAGTTCCAGGAGGCAGGAACCTGTTGTTTGCTGGGTCCACATGTGTCTCCAGAGCCTGGAACAGTGCCTGGCACGTGATAAGCACCAAACATTTGGTAAAGGAAGGCACAACCAAATGAATGAATAGATGAATCAAAGCAAGTAGGAGCTCAGTTCATGTTATTTTCTCACCTTGAGTCTTGACTCATTGTGTCATAATGTCTTGGCTAAGAGCGCCCATGCTATGGCCTCCCTTGCCACTCACCAGCCACGTAATCTTAGGCAAGTGACCTACCCTTTCTGTACCTCAGTTTCCTCATCTGGCGAATGGGACTGTAATAATACATACCTCATAGGTGTGTTGTGAAGACTAAACGAATAAATATATGAAAAGCACTTAGATCAGTGCCCGGAACAGAAAATGTTACAGAAGTGTAAGCTATTATTTTTTGCTGCAAGTTAAAGGATCAACTTCAATGTTATTTAAAACAGTAATTGTTTCAAAAAATCAATGCAGGTTTTGAAGAGAGAACAAAGAAATCCCATGATTGGAAAAGCAATATATACGATAGATGTTACACTGTGTTTAAGTAGTTGGGACGTGAAAAAGAAATAGCACTGAGAGGTTGGGTCTAGGCAGCTTCCACGGATGCAGTGATGCCCAGGGAAGCTTGAACTCTGCTTCCTCGCCTGGCAGCACCATTACCATCCCCGTCATCATCCCCCTGATTTTCTGAAGGTAGACCACTGATTTACACATCAAAGAAAATGATAGAATCCTGTCTAATTTTTCAGGAGGATATGCTCATTCCTAATCCAAATGCTCCTTATTTCCCAATCAAACTCATAAAACCTCCAGCCCACATGAAACTGTGGCCATCAGTAGGCCCTGTGATAAGAGGCAGGGGATTTCCACTGACGAGTTCACACACTTCTGCCAGTTTCCCACCCCGCTGGCTGCCAGAAAAGCTGATTAATAATGGTCTGGGACACAGCGTGAGGCCCTGACATTGAGCAAGGCTAACTGGCCCACACGGGGATCAAACCTGCAGCCCTGACCTTTCAGATAGAGAGCCTGCCTGCACTGACCAAGCCAGTTCTACACCTACTAGGGGCCTCTGGTTTTCAGGCCTGTGCGTGTAAAGCAAACTCAAGGAGGCTCGGACAGCGGTGTCGGCTGCTGCAGCAATCTGACAGCAGCTCTAGCTCACAGGGCTTTCTTTTATTTCCCTTCCCACTTGTCAGCCCTGTATCTATGAATGGCGTGATTCACAGGCCTGTTATTAGGACTGGTTTTTGTTTTTTGGTTTTTTTTTTTGTGGTATGTGGGCCTCTCACTGTTGTGGCCTCTCCCGTTGCAGAGCACAGGCCCCGGACGCGCAGGCTCAGCGGCCATGGCTCACGGGCCCAGCCGCTCTGCGGCATGTGGGATCTTCCCGGACCGGGACGTGAACCCGCGTCCCCTGCATCGGCAGGCGGACTCTCAACCACTGTGCCACCAGGGAAGCCCCCAGGACTGTTTTTGTTGGGTGAGATAAAGTACCACCAGTAGCTGAGAGCTCTGTTGACGGCCACAGAGAACTTACGGAGGCCTCCTCTTCACCCCCTCTCTACTCCAAGCCAATGAGCCTCCTCCACTGGTTCCCCCACCCCTTACTGTCCTGCTACACAGAAGGGAGGCCTGAGCTCGGCCTCAGGCTGGCCCCTGAGGTGCGCCAGGGTGCCAGGAAGGGTGAGCAAAGATCTTTTTCTCATTTCTTATCAGCATATGCACAAGCCAAAACCATTGCCAAGGGCAGAGGGCATTTTCTCAGGGATCCCTGCAGTTTTTCCGAAGAGGACAGCTAGAGATGCTGTCATAAACCTCTGGCCACTCCTCCTAGGTGATGAAGTGTGTCTGGTCTACTTCAAAGAGGTGCTGACAGGGCTCAGGTGTCCACCCATAATAACATCCCCAAAGTTCTTTTCCACAGACTGCATTTGAGCCCCATGGCGATCTCAAGGCCAGCAGTAGCCAATTGAGAGACAGGAGAATAAGACTCAGCAAACATGGCGTTCGGTTTGGGACGATAGTTACCTTTCGGGAGGAAGGAGGGTTTAGAGTGAAAGGAGGCATTTTGGGGGGCAGGGAAAGGAGGCATTTGGGGGGGCAGGGACAAGGGTCTACAAGGGTCTGCAGGGTGCTGGGGCTGGTGTATTTCTTGACCTGGATTGTGACTACGTGGGTATGTCCCCTTTGTGACAAGTCATCAAGTCGACACTTATGATTTGTGTACTTTTCTATATGTATATTTCAATTAAAAGGTTTTTTAAAAAGGTAAGTGACTTGCCCAAGTAAAAGAGAGAGTGGCTACCGTCAAGCCTGACACTCAGCGTCCTGCTGACTCTTTGGAATAAAAAAGCCTGGAACATACATAGCGGGCTGCAATGGCTGCATTATTTGTGCCAGGGGCTGGTAATTCCACACATAGGAGAGAGGGAAGCTCAGGCATGGTGAATCTACTGTGTATCTCTGTTTAAACACCTGTGTGGCTTCTAATTCAAGAAGGGCTAAAAGGAACATCTGGACGTTTTAACTGGATTTGTGTTTTGCATCTGGATGAAGAAAAGTCCAGATCCCTTGTCTGGTCCAAACAACTGAACAGGTTGTGAAACTCCCAGAGAAGCCGACTCTCTCTCCTCTCTGAACACTGGGCAAAGCCCTGGGGGGGACCTGGCGGAGCTGCAAACACCCTCCAGCACTTGCCAGACCCCACTCTAGATGGGTCTTGAAACCCAGAGGAGGGGGACAGCACTCTGCCCCACGTTGGACAGTGTTCTCGCAGTGTTTTGTGACAGCTGTCAGAGGGTCCTGGTTGAAGTCTGTGTCTTGATAGCTGTGGGCCCTTGGGCAAGTTTCTTAGCCTCTCTGAACTTGTTTTCTCAGGAGTAAAGTATAAATGCTAACAGCTTCTAGTTTACAGAGTTGCTGTGAGGATTACATGAGTTAGCATACAAGGCCTGACACACAGAAAATGTTCACCACTCAATAAATGTTTACTGCTATTATTACTATGCTGTTGCTGGTTCTGGCATCCTGCCTCCATTCTCTGCCCATTTGTCTGAAGCTGCTGAGACCTGGCCTCTGCTTTGGGCTGCACCATCCTGCCTGGTGGGGTTTTTGAAGGCTGAGCTCTTCTACCTAATTTGCTCCTATGGACTCCCCTTCACTTTTGATCAGACTGACACCAGCTGACACATTTGCTGTACTTACTGACCACACCTACTCTCTGTTTTGATCTCCTGCCTGTATTCCACTGTTCATCACCCCCTGGCAGCCAGCCAGGCCCCCAGTCGGCCACCATCCAGGAACCCAGCAGGTCGGCTCAGGGAGTGTCCTGGATTTGGATAAGGGATCCATTTAGCAAGAGCTGACAGTCCTTCTGAGCAGTTCAAAGTCACTGAATGGACCACCTGCTGCCAGTTTTAGAGATCTACGCCTTCATTCTGTTGCCTAAATTGCAAACGTAGACACAGCAAGAGCAGAAGTTTGTCATCAAGCAAGGGAGCACATCTGAGGGCTGCAGAAGATAAGAAATAATGCCGTAGTTTCTGCACAGGGTGGGGCAGAACGGGGCTCTCAGAGGGCTATCTCCAGAGCTGCCAACACCGCCATTGGCACGATTGAGCCAGGCCTGGTTCTCACGCTGACAAATGGTGGGATGTTAGTTGCTGCTGACAAGCTACAGCATGGCAAGAAAAATAGGCTGTGAATAAGCCCCCCGAAGCATATAAGGATTCTGGCCAGGAACCGAGATGGTGAGGCCAAGCCATGGCAACAAGCAAGTGGAAACCGCAAGACCTTCTGGTGCAAATTCATCTCTGTGAGTGAGGGATGGCCAGAGAACAGAGGGAAATGTCACATTTGGATGCTTTGAAGCAGGCGTGTTTATTCCTAAGAAGGCAAGGGATAAGCAGTGCCCGCCTGCCGGGGGTAGGGAGCTGGGGTGGGCAGGGAGCCACAGTTGCAGGATCTGATGACCAAGAGATTGCTAGGTGAGCAAAGCATGGCATGTGTTCAGGGCAGCTCCCCACAGTACTTAAGGGGACATATTACGGACGCATTTGATTTTGGAGTCTGATTCTGTCACTTCTCAGCCCCATGACCTTGGACAAGTGAACCTCAGAGCCTGTTTCCTGATCTATAAAATGGCGATAAGAATACTTTACCTTGTAAGGTTCTTTGACGATTAAATGAGGTAATATTTGTAAAGCAATCAGTAGCACTGCATCTGGCACGTAGTAAGTGCTCAATAAACAGTGCTCATGACTATCTTTAGTGCAAAATCAGTCAAGGGACAGGCACAAGGTCAGCCTAGAGAGTCACAGGGGGTTGAGCACAGCACACAGGAGTCTCAGGGGAGGTGACTCAGACGTCCAGATAGGCAATCCGGGCTCCCGCTGCATGGCGTTCATGGTGTCACCCCTCCACCAACACACATACTCGAGGAAATAAAGCTGGCAAGCACAAGGGGGAAGCTTTATTCCAAAGGCAGGTGGAGGATAAACGTGTGTGTGATGCAGGCTAAGCAGACACCCAGTTAGGCCGACTAACTTAAAGAGTGAAGAAAGGGGGATGTGACTTGGGGGGCAAGATAGAAGACAGGGTCAACTTTAGAGTCAGACAGCTCACCCCGGGAATTCCCACCCCATGGGGAGAGGAACGAGGGGTGAGGTGGCTTAAGCTCTTCTTTCTCAAGGCAATGTAGGTCTGGGAAGTGGGGCAGGATTGAGCATACAGGGGTGAGCTGAGGGCCCAGCTGTGGGGACACGGGGAAGGCAGAGCCAGGAAGGGAAGCAGGGATGTCCAGGAAGCGTGTTCAGGCCCCGTGGCTGCCCTGGGAGGACAGGCCCAGGGGAAATGTCATCTCCTGCTGCCCCAGCCTGCTGAATGCACCAGCACTTGTGGGCCACTGGTGTGTTTTCCCTGTTACCAGTCAAAGGGATCATCTGAAAACCTA
This sequence comes from Neophocaena asiaeorientalis asiaeorientalis, assembly GCF_003031525.2. Lineage (NCBI taxonomy): Eukaryota > Metazoa > Chordata > Mammalia > Artiodactyla > Phocoenidae > Neophocaena > Neophocaena asiaeorientalis. The sequence continues at coordinate 143,605 of NW_020175012.1, forward strand.
CAACTGATTCTGGCATTGAGATGTTCTGTCCAGGCTCTGAGGTCCTTGGACTAAAGGGCTATAGTGGTTAATTCTTTTACACATGTCTTCAAAGCATCCCATCCATCTACCCATCCATCCATCCATCCAACCAACCACCAATTCATCTATCCATCCACCCATTCATCTATCCATCCATCTATCCCATAATTTCTGAGTGCTGTGTATGCTGGGGCCTGTTCCAGGTGCCACCGGCATACAGATGAACAAGACAAATGTAGTTCCTGATCTCAGAGAACTTACATTCTAGTCTCATAATAAGAAAGGTGATTTCCGTTGGTGATAGCTTCTTTGAAGGTCATACAACAAGGTAATGTGGTAGAGAGAGATTCAGAGAGAGAACGGAGGTCCCTTAGGGTGGCAGAGAAAGAATGCTTCTTGGAGGAGGTGATATCTGGATTAGACCTAGATAACAAGGTAAAAACAGTAGACTGGAGACTTGGGGAAAGAAGTTTTTGCTAGAAGGAAGAGCAAGTGTACACACCGTATGCTGGAACTAGGCATACTATGTACAAGGAACAAAGAAAAGGCTAGAGAGTGAGGGGCCAGCGATGGGAGATGCAGGCCCTTGTGAGCTCTTAGTCATTTTTCCGGATTGTAGGGATGTTGGTGAAATAGTGGCTGGTGAAGGCAGAGCGTGTTGCTCACTGAGCAGGTGAGCAAATGGTAGCCCAGGGAGATTCAGCCACCAGCGTAAAGCCAGGGATAGACCCAGATTTCCAACTCAAGGTATTTTTTTTCTAAGATCAAGAGGACACTTGGGGCTTCCGTGGTGGCGCAGTGGTTGGGAGTCCGCCTGCCGATGCAGGGGACACGGGTTCGTGCCCCGGTCCGGGAGGATCCCACATGCTAAGGAGCGGCTGGGCCCGTGAGCCATGGCCACTGAGCCTGCGCATCCGGAGGCTGTGCTCTGCAACGTGAGAGGCCACGGCAGTGAGAGGTCTGTGTACCGCAAAAAAAAAAAAAAAGGACACTTGCCATCAATGCCACCACCTTGTTACCTAACAGAGGTGACTTCACCCCCAAGAGATGACCCAGAGACCATCCCTCTGGAGGGAATTCCTGCACCTTGTGCCCCCTTTTCCTGCAGAGTGTAAGGACAGGGGTTCAGAGAAGCCCGGCAAGCCGCCACCGCTGCAGACAACCTTTAGAAGGCAGCTGGAGCTCGCTCCGCAGGAACACAACCAGACACGTGATGCTTCAGTTTTGTATTGATCGATTACACTTTTGTAGTGTCTAGACAGGTGTGGCAAGGAGGGATTAACCCAGGCCAGCCTGGGAGAGGAAGGACCTGGCCCTGGAAGAGTACGTCTCATGGAAGCAGGTGGACAGGCAGGCCTGTGTATGTGTGTGTCTGGGGAATGGATGGAGGGGGAGCTGAGGAACTGGGCTTTAGGCCTGGAGAGGAAGTGCAAGCAAAGCCTTAGGTGGAAAGCTGGGTAACAGATGGCAGGGAAGGAGAGGACAGGGCTGCCTCTCTCTGAGAGTCACTACATGCCAGGGACAACAAGGAGACTATAGTTCATTGATTTCTCATAATAACCCGGGGGTGGATGCTTGTGTCCATTTTGAGGATGAAGACGTGGAGTGGGGTGGGTCAGAAACACTGGGTGGCTTGTCCAAGCCCACACAGAGGGCAGGGATCTGCACGTGGGGGGCCGGCAGGGGGTATGGGGTGAAGGATAGGTGAGAACGCTCAGCGCCCCCCCCATTTCACTACCATCTGCACCCTGACGACCCCCAAACGGAACTCAGGCCCAGCTCTGCCCTCTCGCTGGCCTTCCTCACCCACCTTTCCCCACATACTGTATTCCTCTACCTCCAAGTCCCGCCGGCACTTCAGACCCACGTCATCAACTGCGTCTTTGCCGTCTAAAGCTTCTCTTTTTCCAGGGACTGTTTCTCAGTCCATGACTCTACCAGGCGCCTGTCCTCCAAAACCGAGACCAGGAGTCAGCCAGAGTCTCCCCTCTGCCCCCGCCATACCACCTCCCTGCTCTCTCTCCATTCCATAAGCAAGCCCTATCCATTTTACCTCTGAAATTCCTGTGTAATCCATCACTGCCACTCGGACCTGACTGCTGCTGGCATCACTCAAGTCTTCCCTGGAATTACTCAGTAGTTTCTGCACTGGCCTCACTGCTCCTAGCTCCTCCCCAGTGCATCCATCCAGTTTAGCGGATGCCAAGGGCACCTGTGGTCCTCGAGCTTGCTTGAACATGCAACACAGCCACCTGGAGGGCCTGTGAAAATGCACATTGCTGGGCCCCACTCCAGAGTGTCTGATTCAGTAGGTCTGGATGGGACCCCAGAATTGGGGTTTCTGACAAGTCCTAGGTGATCCCGATGCTGCTGGTTCAAGAACCACACTTTGAGAGCCACTGTTCTAGAATCGATTTCCAAACCAAAGATCTAATCATACCACTGCCCCACTGAAAGAGACTCCAGCCACTCCCTACTAGCTTTAAAATATGGTCCCATCTCCCTGCAATGATCTTCACAATCTGTCCCAGACTCTCTCTCCAGCATCACCTCAAGCAACCGGCCTCCCTTCACCCTAAGATGCAGAGAGGTCGCACTATTCGTATTCCTTACACCTGTCATATATTTCAAACTCCGTGTCTTTGCCCACACAGTTCCCTCTGCCTGCAGCTCTTTCCATCTTGAGGCTTGTCAAATTCCTACTTATCCGTCAAGGTCCAACTTGACTGTAACTTCCCTTAGAGGCACCACAGTATGTTAGAATGACCGTGGACTTTGATGACAGGCTTGGCTTTGAATTCCAGTTCAGTCACTTGTTAGCTGTGTGACCCTGAGTTCGTCTCTCTGTTAACATGGAGTTAACCTCAGCATCCTCATTGTAAACGGAGAATGATGACATTTATTTGTAAGAGAGGAAATGATGCGTGAGAAATGCCTGGCAGGTAGTAGGTACTCAGTAAACAGTAGCTATCATTATTGTTAACTCTGTTCTAAAGCCTTGCCTAGCTCTGGAGCTGAATTATTTCTTTTTTCCTCTGTCCCCATAAAATTTTGTGTATGATTCCATTTTGCTTATATCACATGCTGTGGTCTCATAATTTTTATACACTAGGGCTCATTCCTAGTAGAGTAGAAGCCATTGTACAAATTATAGGAATTGATCCTCCTAGCAGACTTAGTGGGCACACAACTTGGTGAACTAAAGGTATCTTTGAAGGAAGAAAATTGACAGGTGGATAGAGCCCCAAACCAGAGCACATGCTTGGTAAGCAGCATGAGGCAGGTTTCAGGCCCCACTCACCCCTTGTACTGTATACAACCTGCACAACCAGCCTTGGAGTCTCTACGTAGGTAGAATATGAGCCCAGTGAAAGTAAAACCTGGGTCCTGTTCAACCTGAAGTCACAACCAATGTTGAATCAATGCATGTAGGGCCAAGGAATATTGCCCGAGGATGGGAAGCACATAAGTAGTATTAATAGGGCCTGGCCCCAGGTTCGGGAACAGGATCCTTACCCCTGGGGCAGGGGACAGTGCAAGAACCAGGGTTAGCAACGTTAGAGACTCAGGCTTTGGAGAATAACCAGCAGCTGAATTACTGGGTGCTTTGGGGAACAAGACAGAGGTTAAGTGTCCACGTGCTGAACTGGACCTCTTGAAACGACCCCTGACCTCAGACCACAGCCTGGTGCATGGCTGAGCTTGCAGGTGACACCTCACCTCTCCATGTGAGGTGAGCAATCAGGACCAGAGGATTCTTAGGAGATATTAAGGTACCACTTTCCATAGCTTCCTTCCCTACCCTGGCCCCAAATCAATTCCCTACTGCCTGTCTCTTCTGTGTCACAGCAAGCCAATCTCTCAGAAGGCTTTCAGATGCCTTAATTAATCCATTTTCATTTCCCTAGCAGACCCTCACTCCCCTTAACAGCTGGTACTCGGCAGGGAAGGCGGAAATAATTCCCAAGAAGTGAACCTTTTGACAAATTTCCCAGGCTGCTTCTAGACACCCATGGCGTTTGGAGGAGTTCCCAGTCTGGAGCTGCTGGGGTAGCTCTGAACATAAATGAACTCCAAAGCCCCCTGGGATTCCCATCCATATCAACTTCTTTAGCGGAAAAGAACACTCACGGGGGTCTAAGGACAGCCAGGCAAAGGCTCTGCTCTCTTTTCCTGAGTCTGTGGCTCACCTTCTCTGAGCCTCATGTGCTATGATCCTGGGGAGGGAAGCGGCTTGACACTGCTTCTTGGGAGATGAGGACTTAAGCTGTGCACCCTCACAGGCGATGTACAATGTCTTTCCTTGGTCCTGCCCTGCTTAGGGCTCCCCCGGCAACCTGCTCACCTCTCTCATGCCCACACTAGAGCACACGTTTCTTTTACGTGTCTATCCTATGCCTACCTCCATACCACCTCATCTGTAAGCTCTCAAAGACAGCAGCAAGTCTCATCTGTCCTTTGACCCCACACCTCCAGCACAGTCGCTGGCTCACTGTGTTAAATTGCTACCTGCTGATGGATTAATCCGTTGACGGCCCTGTTTTCTACGCCTCGGGTTGACAGTTGGGTTGATGGAAACCTGCTGAGGAATGAACTCCCTAAGTGTATTCAAGGCATGCTTATCAGCTGGTGCCTTGCTCTGCACGATCCGAGGGAACTCGCTGTTAACACCTGCCTGTGTCCCAGGCACTGTGTTAGGTGCACATGGATATCAGGATGAATAAGATACTGTGCTTGCCTGCAAGGAGCTGGTGGCCTCACTGCCACTAAGAACCCGTCCCGGAGGTCCCCGTTCAGAAGTAATTTCTGCCTCCTACTCTGCTCTTTATATATGATGAAGTTTGTATTTGTAACAGAGCACTTATCCTGTACAACCCTGGGTTAAAATAATTTCCGTCCGTCTGTCTGCCCTTCTTGCTGGACAGCTCCTAGAGGAAAGGGACCTGGCTTCAAATCCTGGCACTTCCAGGTGCCGGCCTCTCTGGGGCTGTGCATTCTTGGTCTATAAAAAGGAAGTAGGGGGCTTCCCTGGTGGTGCAGTTGTTGAGAGTCCGCCTGCTGATGCAGGGGACATGGGTTTGTGCCCCGGTCCGGGAAGATCCCACATGCCACAGAGTGGCTGGGCCCGTGAGCCATGGCCACTAGGCCTGTGCACCTGGAGCCTGTGTTCCGCAACAGGAGAGGCCACAGCAGTGAGAGGCCCACGTACAGCAAAAAAAAAAAAAAAAAAAAAAAAAAAAAAAGGAAGTAGTTATAACACCCACTTCCTGGATAACAGGGTTGAGGATGTAAGTGTAATCCATGTGACCCTCTCACACTGGCCACCCAGAACCTCCTCTCTTTTTGCCATTCTCCTGGTCCAGCCTATTCCTTCCTCTCTATTCTCCTAGGAACTAGACGCAGAGGACAGGAAGGCTGAACCAAAATCACTCTCCGCTCCAGCCACCAGTTCTCACACGCCCCTGGTGATGCAGTAAGACGAGCACAAGACAGGGGTCTGAATAGGGTATGAGTCTGGGCTCTGGCCGCTTGCTGTGAGTCTGAGCTTGGGTTAATTGCTGACTCTCTGAGCCTCCATTTCATCTGGAAAATGGAGTCACAATCCCCGCCATGCACAGATAAATGAAATAGTATGTCTAGAGCTCCTGCCTAGTGCCTGGCCCTTGGTCAGTAGCCATCACCGGCCCCCTCTCCTTCCTGGGGGCTCAGCTTTGAACAAGGAAGAGGTGCCTTCAGCAGAGGACACCCCCATTCTAATTCTCTACAAAGCCATGGGAATGGAGAGGAAAAAGAAAATCTGAAGGCCCATGGCGGAGCCCTTCACTGAAAGCTGGTGATAGACAGGTAGGGAGGTTCACAATCATCGCAGGCTGAGGCTCCAGAGGCCCAGCCACAGTCTTCTGGGGGCTGTGCACCTCACCCCTGAATGCAGAGAGAGGGGAGCAGTCACAGAGGCAGACAGCAGAGCCCAGCTGCATGGGCGGCAGCAGACACAGTCATCTCAGAAGAAAGGCTGTGCGGCTGCAGTCTCCAAACTGCCTTTATTGGCTTTTGATCAGGTGGGTGAAAGGACTCAAGTGACAGAAAAGAACCTCTGAGAACTCAAAATGAGGCAAAGAGTTGTAAACGGAGGGTCTGATGAGAGATGGACAGCAAAGGCGGTTGTGGTCCAAGATGCAGCCCAGGGCTCTGGCCCTTTTATTCTCAAGGACGACAGCCTGTGGATAATGAACCAGACAAGATGGATTTCCTCCCTTCCCAGGTCTTGGGGGGTGGTATGCAGGGACCACTGCTTGACATGCATCCCTCGAGAAGCCATTCCAGGAAGGACCTTGCTCGGAGTCAAACAGCCCTCCCTCTTCTCCCGAGAGGCAGGATGAGCTGAACCCATGCTTAAAAGTCTCCGGGAAAGGGGGGCTCCCTCACGCAGTAGGTCCTAGAATTAAACGCTGAGACCCCACACCGTCGCCATTTTCTCCCGCGCATCCGCACCGCCATTGCCTTCCTTCGGGCCCCATCCCGTCCCCCTGCATCACTGGACCATCCTCTGATGAGTATACCTGCATCTGGTGTTCCCACCTCCAATCCATCCCCCTCTCCCTGTCGGACTAACCTTCCGGAATCAACGCCAATTACGCCACTCTTCCCCTCCTGGAATAAAACAAACAGACCACCCCACTCTTCAACAGCTCCCCATTAGCTCTCTGGACATAGTTTAAGTATCCAACCATTTAAATCCTGTCACGATTGGCCCCTGCCTACAGCACTCCTCTCCTCCACTCCCTGCAGCACCTGACACCAGCTGCAGAGAACCACTCACACTGCCTGGCATGATCTCAGCCTTTGCTGCACCTAGAATATTCTTTTCTACTGAGATGATGCTTCTCCATCCTCAGTACTCTGTTCAGTGGTCCTTTCCTGGGTGAGCCCTTCCCTGTCCATATCTGTACATACCTTGACAGTGCTTCCACCAGACCTACCCCTGCCACTCACTACCCACGTGACCGTGAACGGGTTCCTTATCTGCTTTGCGACTCAGTTTCCTCACCTGCAACATTTGGTTATTGTGAGGACTAGATGAGTTAGTATAGTCAAGCACTGAAAACAGTGCCTGGCCCACAGGAAACACTTAGTAAATGTCAGCCATCGTTATTCTCATCATTATTAATATTACTAATAGAGCATGTATCACACTGTACGGGAGTTCTTGGTTTGCCTCTTTGAGTAGATCCTGAATTCCTTACCAGCAACCCCTCACATCCACATGGTGCTTGTCAGAAAGGGAGCACTTTGATGACTGAATGAAGGAATGAATGAATTGTTGAATTAAAATTGGAGTTCACCTCTTCCTATTTGAGTAAATGCAGAGACCAGGCTTTAAGGAGGAGAAGAAAGCCGTCCCTGAGTCTGGCCGTCACATGCGGAAAGAGTCGAGCTTGCAGTTTTAGTCCCTGGATCTGTACCTTGATTTTAAAGAATAGAATTCTATGACCTATTTGCAGTTAAAATAGTCTCTGGCTTCAAGGTGAAAAGGAATCCCAGGGGACTAGTTGTATTTTTCTTTTTTTTCGTTCAGCAAAATGGCTCTGGACAACTTTCCCAGTGGATTAAGGCCACAGACAGCCCACCCTACCAAGTCTCTGGCAAACTCTCTCCACAATCCTTTCTCCCAGGGAACCAGGAGGGGAAATGGAATGAGGTATTTCAGCTTCATTTATACTTAATTCATCAAAATGTCATTGGTAAGAGCTATTCGATGTCCAAAGCTTATGAGCCTTGAATCTAAGCCTTCTAAAGCCCTTTTCTCTTTGAACCTAAACGGGCCGTTCTGCCAGCGTGGCGTTGAAAGCCAGCAGGGTACTTGGTTCTGAGCTTGGAAGCTGGAGGGGGGTCTCTCTCTTCCTGAATGTGCTTTGCTCTCTCCCAAGCTGGGCCCCAAGGATGTGAAATGTAGTCTCTCGCCTTCCAGGATACCAGTGCTCAGGGCTGAACTGACAAGGATGCCTCACACACACCGGGCGAGAGGAGAAGGGGTCAGAGAGCTCATCCATCCAGCTCTTCCGCTTTAAAGATAACGTGCAATTCCTTTATGGGCCAGAATCAGACATGGGTACCAAATTCTGGGCATCCTCCAAATGTTCTGCCTAGAAGGACCTCTCAGGAGGGGATGCCATTTGTGACTGGAGGCAGATGAGGCTGTAATTCCAGCAGGAGAGGCCATATGCTGTGGCTGAGGACTCAGGTGCCCATTCGCTGGCTGTGGGACCTTGGGTGAATCATTTGTATTTCTAAGCCTCAGGTGCTCACCCATAGGACGGGGATAAGGATATTCACTTCGCAGAGCCATTGTGGATGATAAAGAGGCAATGCTGTGAAAGCAGTTTCAAACATGAAATCAGTGCACAAGGGCTTCCCTGGTGGCGCAGTGGTTGAGAGTCCGCCTGCCACGGCAGGGGACGCGGGTTAAAAAAAATCAGTGCACAAATGTGGGGGGCGACTAGGACAACACCTAGGACAGACACACCCCTGACTGCAGTGCTTCCCAGTTATCCACTGAGGGAAGAAGTGCTCGTGTCTTGGCAAGGATTCCAGATCCCTTCATGAATGCGCCGTTCCCCGACCCTCTCTGTCCTGCCCACCTTGACTGTCATTACCCCCCACCCCCCGCCACGATGCTCCAGCCACGTGACCGTCCCTGCCTCTCCTCAATCCCTGAGAGATGCATTCTCAACTCCCAGCAGCCACTTCCATAAACGATTTCATTCTAAACAATAGCCAACCTCCCAGCTCCACAGCTCCTTCTAGCTACAACCCTTTATCTTGCTTTCCCATAAGAGCGAAGCTTCCTTGAGGAGTATTACACAATGATTCAACCATTGCAGTCTGATTTCAATCCAGCCACCCACTGAAACCGCTCTTGCCCGTGGCTTCTGCACTGCTAAATCTGCTGAAGGCTCTTCTGTACTTCCTTTCAAGAGGTGGGAAACTTCTTTACCCACTCTCTCTCAGCAGCCTTCACAGGCTCTCCTCCCTCACCTCCCTCTTGAACGTATGATTTTCCCCCTGGGGATTCCTTCTCTCCTCACAGCTTCAGTAACCATCTACATCCACTCCCGCACCTAGAGCTTCGATCCGCTGAGCCCATTCTAGCCAACTCTTGCTGAATGTCCCTACCTGCGTGTCCAAAAGGCTTTTCAAAGTTACCATTTTCAAAGCTGAAATCATCCCCCTCCTTCCTCCCAGACCTATTTTTCTCCTGAACTTTCCACCTCAATGACTGGCACCACCATCCACCCAGATGTCCACGTCAGAAACCTGGGTGTCATCCTACTCTTGTCCCTCTCCCCTTGGCCACATCCATTTGGTCCCCGAGTCCCGATGATTTATCTGTTAAATAGTTTCAACAGGTTACAAAACAGCATAAGCATTATGATCCAGTTTAAGGAAAAACTTGTGTAAAGTATATACTCATTAAGAAATCAGAAGGGCCCATATGGAAATGTTAACCATGGGTATTACTAGATGGTGGAATTACAAGTAAATTTTTGTCTTTTAAAACATACATATTTTGTAAAGACTGCATACCTCTATATAAAAGAAAAACTGTTATCTTTAAAGATAGCCTCTGAATAGGTACCTCCCTCTAACTCCTAAGTTACTTTTGGTTCTCATCAACTGTTGGAGCAACATGACCTTCTACCCGGTTCCCCTACCTCCAGGCTTGTCCCGCCCCTCCACATTCCATGCTGTAGAAGGTCATATAGGACCTTCGTCAGTGAGCACTGCCCACTTCCTAGCCTCGCTTTCTACCATGCTCTGTTCCAGGTATAGTGACCTGAAAGAGAAACTACCATATGCACCTTCCTGTCTCCACGCCTTGGACCCTGGTTCCTTCCCACCTGGCATGTTCTTCTCTCTCCATGTCCCTCCTCTCCCTGGCCAACTTCTCCTGGTCCTTAAAGATTCAAGTCAAGCATCACCTCCTGCAGGCGTTTTCCCTACACATCACAAGCAGAGTCAGGAGGCTGTCCTCCAGTCCTCTCACCATCCCCTATCCCTCCCCATCCTATAGCCTTTCTTCCTCTGCTTTTACCCAACTGGTCCCCCATCAAATAGTGACCTAGGGACTACCTCATTCAACTTTGTTTCTGAATACCTTGAACAATTTCAATTAAAAGCTCACTTTAAATAAATTTAGTGGGGTGATACAGGAGGAGGCTGAGGCTGTTCTGAGGGCATCTTCTTCTTCAAGCTGCTCTAGTCCATCTCCTCCTCTCTGCCAAGTATACCTCCACCAAGACACACCATCACTTCTGTGCAGTCCTGCTGTGGGCTCAGCTGTGAAGGATGTGACTGGAGTAATATAAATGCAAACCCAAGAGGCTCCCAAACAGACATGGTTCTCATCTCCCCTGCCCAGACACAGCCCTGGGGGTGAGAGGCCAGCCACCTGGCCCATTTTATGTGAATCCACTTGTTTTCACTCCAACCACACTCCTACTTTTAATGGGATTTACACCAAAAGACAGGCTCTGATGATTTCTAAACATAAGCAGAAAATATGCTTGAATGCTCTTCCACAACCAACACGCCACATGTCCAAACCGCAACAGTCTTGGGTAAGCAGGTGACAATGGAGGGGATATGGGGATATATGTGTCCGTATAGCTCATTCACTTTGTTATACAGCAGAAACTAACACACCACTGTAAAGCAATTATACTCCAATAAAGATGTTAAAAAAAAAAAAAGCAGGTGACAATGGATGTGAAAGACTGAGGCTCTAGAATGCCCAGTGGAGATGACCCAGGCCTCTACTCCTTACTGCACATCACTCCAACATCCAGGAAGCTACTGCCTTCCTCACACTCTCTAAAAAGAAGAAATTCCTGTATGTCAAACTTTCTATGCGTGTGTGCATACTCAGGTGTGTGTGATTTTAAATCCTTCCAGAGATTCTTTCTAGATAAACACTGAAGCCTTGGGGGATGGAGCGGAAAAGATAAAATAAGTTACGTAAGAACACCCAGCTAGTAAGGGCGTGAATTGATGTTAGGTCTAACTTCAAGATTCACGCTCTCAGACCACGAGCACTGAAGTCAGACAAGGGCTTAAATGCTGGCTCCGAACTCACCAGCTGTGCGATCTTTGGCAGGTTACTTAAGCTCTCTGAGCCTGTATTTCCTCATCTGTGTAAGTGACAGATTTAGGTGCCGTGACCTCTGAGGTCTCTTCCACTTGGGACATCAAGTAGCCCCAAGGCTCTACTGTTACAACCTCTGACTCGTTCCTGTGCAGCTTGGGGAGGGGGTCGTACAGGAAGGATGCAGGCTCTAGGACTGCTGTGATCCTCGGGGAACGCTGGGGCAGACACATCAAAGCGTTGAACCCCGGGGCAGAGCAGGGCCGGGGTCACGCACTCCTGCCCAGAATAAGCCCCCACTCCGTGGCATTCAGACGACCTTCTGGCAGACATGCTCTTCTCATTCTTCACACATCAGCTCAAACATCATTTCCCAAGGGAAGCCTTCCCTCCCCTGTCCCCTTGCCTCTCAAGGCTGGACCCCTCCCCCGCAGGTACCCTCTCATAGCTCCTTCTACTTCCCCTTTCTTTGTACTGAACACAGTGTGTTAGTGATATCCTGCTGTGATCATTCATTAATATCTGTCTCTCACTAGTAAGATTCATGAGGGTAGTGAGTATGTTTATTTTGTCCCCCATTGTATCTCCATTGTCTAGGAAAGAGGAAAGTGTTCAATGGATCTGTATTGAACGAATGGGTTAATTAGTTAAGTAATTAATACTACACAGTCAAGTCTTGATGAGACCAAAGCAGCAGTGTTTTGACTTGCAAGCCGACCTGGAGTGAATTTTAAGATCCTGTCTGATTGCCCAAGTCATTCAGTACGAAGCTACATGTCCTTGAGCCTTGGATTCCTCTCCTCTTCCTGCCAGTCCATGTCACAGCTCATTTGGGAGTTGATGAGGGGACGGCTGTGCACTGACTCTGACATCCCTGAAGTCACCCCACCAATCACCAGGAAGGCCAAGGGGGCTGAAGAGACAGGCTCAAGGTGACAGAGTACATCGGTAAGAAGGAAAGGAAAAGGCCTAGCATTTCAGCTTTCTGGGGTTTAACCACTGGACTGCATCTCTACCAGGGGATCCCAACAAGAGGACTGCTTCGGGAGGGGCTCTGGGACTTCGAGAAAAGCCGCACATCCTTTGCTGTGGAAGGAAGTGTGGGCATCGTCAGCTGGGGACTTGAGTCTCAAAGACAGCAGACAGCTCCCTGAAGAAGTCTTCACCCTCCCACTCTGCCCCTGTGAGAGGCTCCCAGGGCTCCCTGGGCCTTCTGCCACCTTCTGTTGATTGTTTGCAAGCCTCTCCCTGACAGCAAAGCCTCCCTCTGGACTCTAGGAACTGGACAGTTCACCGTCTCGCTGAACAAGTCTTGCCGCTGACCCCGCTGGGTCACTGCAAATGCTGTCAGGCAAACTCCTCACCACTGTCCCACCTTGGCTCTCAATTACCTTCTCCATGCTCTTGTCTATACAGAACTTTTCATCATGCATTGCCAAGGATCACTTATTTAATACCCGGACTAACACTTTTATCCTTCAAGACTAGGATTTAAAAAATGTATATTTTACCCCAAGTTTGGTACATATAAAGGGTTAAGATCATATTAATTCAATGGATAAAGAGGAGGGAGAAAAGAAGGAAAGAATAAAGCAAGCAAGAGTGAAAGGGAGGGAGGATAAAAAGGAAGGAGAGAAGGAAGGGCCTAGACTTATGCAGACCTTTCTTGGTGACATCCCACTCCAGCTGAGGTCGTGTTCTTAGGTGGGAAGAATGTGGGTTCTGGAGTTAGACAAATCTGGGTTCAAATCCCAGCCCCGTCTCACCCTAACTGTGGCTTCAGACAAGTCATTTAAGCTCTCTGAGTTCAGGTGGCGCCTTTGTAAAATGAGGATAACAGCTAACTAAAAGGTATATTCCCAGAGGAATATACTGGCTGGGAGGCTGCAGGGGCTCCTTCTGCACTCGGAAAGCACAGAGAGGTAGGGACTGGTTCAAGAACCAACCCATAAGAAGCTAGGTCTGTGCTCTCCACATTGGATGCCCGTCACCTTTCCTGAGCAGAAAAACTCAGTTATGGAAATATGGACAGGGAATGAGTAACAACCAAATTAATTTTTACAGACGTTAACAGTATATACCAAGAAAACAAGAGCTCTGCCCCCGCAAGAACTTTCTATAGCCTTGCTCTAACCTAACGACGACTGGCGCTCTATGACGCTCACCTGCGTTTTAATTGAGTCTCTGCATTCACCCTGAAAATCTACAGTCTGCCCAAGTGCACCTTGGCCCTGGGTCTGTAAAAGCACATTAAGGAGAGCGGAACATAATACAAGAAGTAACGAAATAGCCATAACTGTGACCAACTCCTCTGCCAGGTGATCCCTTTTCCCCTGTTATTTAACCATGTCTCCTCGAGAGTGCTTCTCGAGTGTCAAAGTCAACGGACGTGAGTGTGTTCTACTCTCCCAGGGCCTGTCCAAGCTCTGCCAAAGGCTCTGATGACCAAAAAAATAATCAGAACAAACAAAAAGCACCTGGATTATCCAAGAACGGAGCCCCAATTCTCTAAGCCGCGTTCAGCGATCAAGGCCTCCGTTACCTGTTACAGGTGCTGGACTGGGACCAGGAGAGCCACAGGGCAGGGATCAAGTTGGTCTTATTCTTCAATGTATATTACCAGTGCCTGGCTCGTTGCCAGCTCAGGAGAGATTTGCGCAATGAATGGACAAATAAATGAAAACTGCATGACCGATTGACTAATAAATGGGGGATTCATGAGGATACAGCACAACCTCCTGTCCTTCCTGCTGCCTCCCCAGCCCACCCCCAAATCCTGATTCACCTGTTCTTTCCTTACCCGAGCGATCAGCTCCCCGACCATTCCCGTCCAGGTGCCATTGGCCTCAGGCACGCCGTACACGCCGTCCCCGACCAGGCGGATCTTGTAGTTGAACCGGAGGATCTCTGCCAGCTCCTTGAGCATGTCCACGCAGAAGCCCTCGTAGCGGTCATTGCCTTCCATCTCCTGGTGGTTTCCCTTCAGCATTAAATACGGGTTTTCCTGCAGCAAAACTGGGCAGCTGTCATTCTCATCTTAGCCCTGGTGTCTCAGCCACTTATGACGAGGGGGTCGGGAACACGGGAGGTTGGGACGAAGATGGGGTGGAAGGAGGGAAGTGGCTTGGGTAATGGGATACTTCGGAGGTGGCAGTGAGCTCCCCTCCCTGACTTCAAGGCCCTTCTCTTACCTGGAACACATAAGGGTCCCACTGCACAGAGGGTCCAGTGGAAGCCCCTCCACCTTGTTTGAGGTCATCATCTGACCCCACCCTGCACTTCATTCCTTCCTTTTTTTCCCCTTCCTTTGTTTATTCCACATAGATGGATCACGGTGGATTATGAGATACAAGGATGCTGACAACAGAGCAAGCGAGATTCTTACATGCACAGAACAACCACAAACCCGAGGCAGGACGCGTCCAGCTGTGAGCGTTGGGAGGAGGGTCTTTGTGGTGAAACGTCCAGGGAAGGTTCTATGGAGAAGGTGGGATGCAAGCTGGGCTCCGGAGGAAGACAGAACACGGACAGATGGAAGTGGTGTGAATGGAGGGCTGTTCGTGGGCAGGGGAAAGGCAGGATCAAGGGCAAAATCCCGAGTGAGAAGGAGTGTAGCCCATTCGGTGGACAATGCGGCTGCCCTTGAGTGGGAGCCTGGGCTGTGTGGAGGGGAGGGGTGGTGGTAAATTTAGAAAGATGAATTAGGGTCAGCGTGGGCCTTGGGTGCCAGGACGAGGTGACTGTGCATCATGCATATATAGTAGGGAAGCACTAAGGGTTTTAAAGACTTAAGGATGTGAGTAAAGAATATTATATAGCAAGAGAGAGGTCTGGGAGTGAGGACGGACCCTCTCCTGATACGGGATGCTGAGTCCTGAGCCGTGCTTGGGGTCAGATTGGATTGCAAGGCTGAAGAATCACAGAGAGGGTCAGGCTTGATGCCAGGTTGGGTGTGAGGCCCAGAGGGTAGGTCCTCAGACTCTTGGAGCCTGAGCAGATGACCAAGGATGATGTCATCACGGCCATGGATGGTTTGAAAAGGAAGAGGTTTTGGAACGTGTTGAATCTGAGGTGCTGGTCATCGATCCAGGAGGGCACATCTGACTGAATGTTGGAATATGGGGTGAGGGCAGGATCGGGGGCAGAGATGGGGCAGCCTCCGGACAGAGGTGGGGCTGAAGCTGCAGCATATGAGAGACCATCGGGGGGAAGGACAGCAGAGGGACAGACGTGATCTTAGGGAGGGGGAAAGTGAAGAGCAGCCGTAGAGGAGGACAAAGCAGAAGCGGCCAGAAAAGCCGACGATCAGGAAAATGTGGTCATGAAGGTCAAGGAGGAAAGGGTTTCATGCAGGAGAAGGCAGACATTCCCACAAAGAGAGGAAGCAGGGCTGTGAAAGGGCATCTGGGTCACATGTCCCTGGAGACCTTCGAAGGCAGGTTGGGGTGGGGAGGGGGGAGGGGATGGCAGAACCCCGCAAGGACGGGTGTGCACGAGAGGTGCACGGGTGAGAGCCGACCAGGATGTTGAGAAGTTCAGAGACAAATGCTGGCAGAGCTTCTCCACCCAACTGCTACCGGTCATGTCTCGCTCCAAACCTCAGTTCCCCCTCTGCCTGCAACAGGCTTGGAGGATGCCCAGTATCCACCAATCCCTTGATGGATGATTCCCTAAATAGGAGGGTAGCCCAAGGACAGCAGGGTGTAGGTAAGGTGGTAGTGATGGCGTCTTAGGATGGGAGGGACCAGAGTACATGTATAGGTACGAAGGGAGGAATCCTTAGAAAAGGGCAGATTAGAAAAGGAAGAAAGAGAAGGCTAGTCAGTGCAGCAAAGTCCCGGGAGAGCCAGGGTCTAGGTGAACATGGGAAGTGGGCCTGGGGGTGAGGTGGAGAGCATAGATGTGGGTACAGAGGGGGTGCGGAGGAGGCCCAAGGTACAGAGCCATGCCAGCCCCCAGAGCTGGGGGCAGGTGGGAGGGAAGGCTTGGTGCCTGGAAAGGTTTCCTCGGGGAACACGATGTGGGGTGAGCAGAGAGGAGCGCAGGGTTGCCCAGGCCCAGCTGAGTCAGGAGGCTGAATGCAGATGGGCAGCTGGGAGCAGGGCTTGCAAGGACAGTTGGACTCGGGGACGGGCAGGAGGGGAGAATGGCTGAGCATCACGGTGGAGTCAATTCTAGAAGCCGACAGAGGGAAGTGCTGAACTGCTGGTTTGCTGAGCTCAAGCTGGAAGGGGCTTCTGGGCTGGGGAAGATGGGCAGCCAGAGAGGCCAGAGGTCGCAAAGGGAGGAAGAGGGAGAGTGGTCTTGTGGGTGTGATGAAGCGGAAGAGGGGAAGGTCGGAGGTTCCGTGCCAGGGAGAGGGAGCTCCAAGTTGAAGGTGATGTGCTTCTGGTTCATGGTCAAGTGCGCTGTCATGTCCGTGAAATGGGCCCAAGCTCCCTGACTTCCACACATGCTGTCCTCAGCTCACGGGCCTCTCTCTGTCCTGCTTTTGCTTAACCTAACTCATCTCTGTCCCTGGGGTCCCATCCCACCTCTGACCCCAACCCACTTCTCAGAACCCCTACCGCACTCACAGCCAGGCCTACACACACTCATTATTCGTCCTCCTACACGTGCCAGCTCGCAGGTAGAACGTACGTGGAGCCTGAGACTCCTCCCTGTCTCTGGGGCCCCCACCTGGCCCCAGTATCCAGCACTTGTGGATTGTGTGGGTGAAAAGTGCTGAAATGGCCTCACCGACAGGGCCTGGCTGGGCATTTCCACGCCTGGGTTGGAAGGCAGCCTCCCAGGGTATCTTTAACGATCCCAAGGAGTGTCACAAAACTCTTCTCCCCGAGAACTCTCCGCACTTAAGTTAATTTAAAATTCACTGACATATTTAGAGTAAATAAACAGGAGGCCAGTGCTGGAGGGAGGAACCGTGTGGGAGGGGCCAGTGCTCACGGGCACTTTGGAGGGTCTGGGGGCCGTGTGCTGGCCTGGAGCCCTGTCCTGGCGGGCAGTGATGAGGGCAAAGTGCTTAACCCGGGTTCTGATGCAGGGGTGTGCTCTAGGGGTGGGAGCCGCGGCTAATTCTGTGTATTTGCCCGTGTTAACCAATAAATCACTCACAAGTCCCAGCTGTACCCTGACAGTAGCAGGATGCAACAGGCCTGTGTGCTGAGTTTTAAGGGATAAGTCATTCAGATGGCCATTTGCCAAGGAGGTCCCCCAAAGGCCAGCAGGGACTAAATTAAGGTAATCATTCCTGGCAAGAGTTACTGACTTCTACACACATGCACAAGAGAAGGTTCTCATTTGAATCGTACTGGCCATGTTTTTAAATGTTCCCTTTCACAAAAGTGTCCTTCCCCACCCTCATGAGCACACGTGTGCATATGTGAACAACCGTGTGCGTGCATGCACTCACACACAGGCACACACACACAGGGTCAGACTGACTTTCCCAGTCTAGAAACATGACCCTGCGGTCTCAGTGTCCCCGTGGGTCTGTGCCAGAGCTCTGAGCCCCGTCCAATTCCAGTTCCGGAAAGGCAGGAAGTAAAACCCGGCAATGTCCCCATTTCTCTCTCAAACTCTTAACTGGCTTTTGAGGGACATCTCTGACCCTGTAGGAAGGAATTCCTTCATTCAAATTCTAATCATCAGGAACTTCCCTGGTGGCGCAGTGGTTAAGAATCCGCCTGCCAATGCAGGGGACACGGGTTTGAGCCCTGGTCCGGGAAGATCCCACATGCCGCGGAGCAGCTAAGCCCGTGCGCCACAACTACTGAGCCTGTGCTCTAGAGCCCACGAGCCAAAACTACTGAGCCCATGTGCCACAACTACTGAACCCACGTGCCACAACTACTGAGCCCGTGTGCCACAACTACTGAAGCCCGCATGCCTAGAGCCCGTGCTCCGCAACAAGAGAAGCCACTGCAATGAGAAGCCCGCGCACCGCAACGAAGAGTAGCCCCCACTCACCGCAACTAGAGAAAGCCCGCACACAACAACGAAGACCCAACACAGCCAAAAAAAAAAAAAAAAGGAAAAGAAAATTGTAATTATCAGGCTCCTACTTTGTGTCAGGCCCCCCAGTCTTTCAGGAACCCTCATTCTGGAAGGGGAGGTAGAGCTGTAAACGCCAACTCTAATAGGAGAAAGGTGTGTACAAAATGTGAGAGGCAGGGAGCAGGCAGGAGGCAGATGAGGGAAGACCTCACGGAAGAGGGGACATCAGAGCCAAGCTGTGAAGGCTGTACAAGTATTTCCAGGTGGAAACAGGAATTCACAGAGAGGGTATTCCAGGCAGAGGGAACAGCATGTACAGAGGCAGGGAACAGCATGACGCAGTGAGGAAGTGTCAGGCAGTCCAGTGCTGCCAGACCCCACGTGGCATGGAGAGGAAGCAGGTACAGCAGGCTGGGCTTCATGACGAGAGGTTTATATTCCAAGCTCAGGGCCGGTCGCTCCTGGGTAGCACTGAAGTGAGGAAATGACAGGACGGTTCTGATTTTAGAATGACCGTGCAGCCAGAAGGGCGGGGCTAGGGAGAGACAGACTGAAAAAGTGAGAAGGGGGCCTTTGAGGAGGCCACACGCAGCTCCAGTGAAGAGGTGGCTACACCTATGTTAGGGCATGTGCTTGAGGATGGACAGCAGGTGACAGACTCAGGAAGTCCTTCAGAGGCAGAGCAGGTCCCAGCAATCGAGCGCATGTTGCCCCCACTCGGCCAGGACTGCCGGTCAGCGTCACTGCAGCTCAGCCAGGCGCTCCCAGGTCTCAGGGGCTTGGTGACACCACCCCCACCCCCAAGTCCTGCTGACATTTCCACGTTGGTTCAGATGAGCTCAGGTTGGGCTGAGATGGGGAGTGGCTAAAACCCTGCGAGCTGGAACTGCCTTCTCCATCCTTTGCTTTGTTCCCTCTGCCTGGAATGTTCCTTCCCGGACGGCCATGTGGTTGTCACCTCACCTCATCAGGTCTCTACTCAGATCTGCCCTTCTCAGTGAAGCCGGCAATCCCTCTCCCCTTCCTCGGCTCTGTCTACACCCGAGCACCTAGAACAGCGCCCAGCACACAGGAGTGCCCCCCAAATATTCACTGAATGAATGACTGAAAGTATTCGGTGAGCCCCTGTCTCGTACCAAATGAAGGGAAAACTCACAAGCTGGACATTCAAGTCCCTAAGCATTATGGGCCCAGCCCACTTCTCCAGCCTCAGGCCTTTCCCTCTCTACCAATGCCCATTTCCTAGAAACCTGCACTTTTTGGCATTTCCTGAGTGCCCGACAACACTCTCCTTAGTCCACTTCTCCCTCCTCATCAGCCCTGTCTTCGGGGGCCCATCCTCAATGTCCTTCTCCTCGGAAGGCTTTGCTGACCTCCCCGATGGCACGGGACCTCTCTCTCGTTCACCCCCCATGGCGCTAGGCGTGCGCCTCTTTCCTGGCTTTTATCCTGCTCTGCTCACGGGGGATCAGTTATTTCAGTGCAGGGCTCCTGAGCCCCAGGAGCTCATGAATGTAGTGATGGAGGTCCCTGAGCTCTTTTTATCATCTCGAAAGCCTGAAAGAAACGGACACGTTTCCAAACCTTGCACAGTTAGCAACAGCACAATAGGCTGAACAGGCTAACAGTCGAGTCTGTTCGGGGCTGGGATTCCATCAGTGCGGCCACACTGATTATCTCCTGTGGATAAGATGCTGGGCCCGGCAGGGAAATAGGTTTTTGATTGGTTAAAAGGAGGTGGGGGAAGGGGGCAAACTCATAATTACTTAATACATGCAGTTGGTTAATGGATAAATCTTTTAAAACCTGGAGTCTTCAGGGATGGGGGGCGGGGAGAAGAAGATGACTTTGGCCGTGAACGCACTTGATTCGTGCCATCTAATAAATTACAGCCTGTTTGAGGACAGAGACTGAGTCTTACTCAGCTTCGCGTCTCCAAGAATGAGCACAGTGCCTGGCACGTGGGGGAAGGGCTTGGTAATTGTCGAAGAGAGCTGAATCAAATAAAAAAGGCAGATGGTCCCTTGCTCTATAGATTGAGAACTTTCTTCCGATCAACTGGAAGTGAAGAAATAGGCCATGAAAACCCATTGAGATTCAGGTGTCCACCGCCAGGGATGCAACTTGTACAAGTAGGCGCCAAGGAAAGCAGGCTGTCGTGAAAGAGTAGGAGCCACCCTGGGGGACTTCTCCCGCGTGTCCTAGGTGCCCTGCCCTTGGCTGTGCACAGCTGCCCTGGCTGTCAGGGTGCCCCTGGAAGAGGCGTCCACAAACTGTGCTGTCTTGCCACCCCATCCTGCTTCCCCAGCTGCTTTGGAACTCATCAGATATCATTTCCATATGAAACAACAACTTGAGTTTAATTACACTGTCATAAATTGGCCTCCGTGCTGTGATTAGAGCTCCCATCTTCTGTTCACGGGGAGGCTGGGAACGCCTGGAGATGGAGGAGGCACCCCGGAGAGTGGCAGCTGGGAGGCCCAGGGGGCACCCGCTTACCAGGATGGTGGTGACGACCAGGGTGGTATTGAAGAGACTGTCGGAGACGTTGGAGGCGTAGAGGCGGCTGTCCATGCTGAGGCCGTCTGCCACGTGCCACTGGCCAATCTGAGGAGACCAAGGAGACAGGCTGGGAAGGGGTGGGGGGAGGAGAAGGCTGGGGAGCTGGGGTGCTGAGGTCCTTCGGGCCTCCAGGGCTGGGGGAGCTGAAAGGCCGGTCCCCTGCCTCTGGTGGGGGTACATGTACATCACAGAAGGAGGGAGGGATGCAGAGTGCAGGGCAGAGGGGCGGGACCGGGGCAGAG
>NW_020175012.1:164604-177872 GCF_003031525.2 Neophocaena asiaeorientalis asiaeorientalis
AGGGGAGGGGAGGACTTAAGAGAGAGGTGGAAGAGGAAAATGGAAAAAGAAATCAGGAATGCAACGCAGTTCAGGGATGCTGTCTCACCCAGAAGGGAAGGGAGCCCCTGGAATTGCATCATCTGGAGGCAGGACAGAGCCTTCCCTTTCGCTACAGTCTGCCTTCAATAAACCTCATTATCTAAATAAGAACCAGAATGGCTACTGGAGAGAACTGGCCTTTACGAGGCTCTTCAATAAATGTTTGCTGAATGGTTCAATGGATGGATGAACCAGAATAGGGAAGGAAGACCAGGCTCTGGTCCTGGTGGATTCACTTTGCTGGCTGCGAGAACCTAGGCAAGTTACTTCGATCTTTGCGAGTCTCAGTTTCCCCAGCTATAGATGGAGGCAGTAGCGTTTGCTCTGCCTTCTTCTCAGAGCCAGCTGAGATCGTGCATGTGCCAGTTCGAGGTTACATGGTTCAGCCAGACCCAGGAGCGTGGATCTCCACTGAGTAAACCCAGAAATGACTGCACCTCTCTGAAGGTTTTTCCTCATCTGTAAAACGGGAATAATAGAAACGTTATGTGGTCATTGTGAGAATGTATTTAAGCTGAAACTCAATAAATGCTAGTTTCCTTCCTTTTCCCCATTGTCTTGACTCCTGGGGGGAACATATCCACAACTTACTCAGTTCCCCCATTTTAGAAAGTCACCTAAATCGAAATTCATTGGGTTTTTAGGGAGTTTGTTTGTTTTCCCAGTGGAACCCTTTCTATAACTACACATACGTGTGTGTGCTACCAATACATTTCTACTGGCTGGAGCCCCTGACAACTCATTTCTGCTGCTGGGTGCTGGAGGTGGGCCACCAGGAGAGACGGGCTGATAGCTGGCTAGAAAACCAATGAAATGCACACGTACACCTCTGCCAGGCCCCAGCGGCAGCTTCCCTGGAAAACCCTCACAAGTTCCATGGATGCCACATGGCTCTACCCACCAGAGCTGGGCTCTGGGTTCCTCTTGTGGAAGCTCCAACCACAATAAAGACACATCTCGCTCTTGGTCCCCGCCCCCCCTCCCCCGGGGCCGGAGCGTTGGGGGTCACAAGGGGCAGTAACCATCTCCCTGACGTCATGGTCTGGGCTTTGAAGAGGAGAGGGCCAGCCTGGATGCCTCCAGGTCCAGGCAGGAGCCCGATGGTCTCCCCAGGTGAGTCTTTCACCTGCCAAAGGAGAGATGACCAAAAACCCCTCTCCAAGCCTCAGCGAGGACGCCACCGGAGGGGGCTGGGCAGCTTTCCCCACCTCCGTGTGGGCAGAAAAGTGAGGCGCGTGTCCCTGCTCATTTTTGTTTACAAGTCGTGTGCTCTGCACATCCACGCCGGAAGCCCCCTCTAGATAAAGAAACTGGTGCCAAGATAGGAGCCCACCCAACTTGCCCAAGGTCAACTCCTCATCAGCTGAGACACCTGAGCTTTACCCCCTGGGCTCTTAACCCTGGATGAGTCTCCCCAAGGAAGGCTTCGTGGCTCTTCTGCCCGGCTCTTCCAGCGTCCTACTGCACGTCTTGTTTACTCGTCCACCTGCCTGGCTAGCCTGCGAGGGGCTGGCACGCTTGCGCCCACAGCCCGGCACCCCGCCCAGGACCGGTACTCGGAGGCGGGCGAAACCATCACTTGGGCTGAGTGCTGCTGTCGGTAGGGCATGAACAGGAGGTAGGCAAGCGTCCTCTGGTCTCTGGAGGGCCCACAGGGGGGACCAGCCAGGTCAGGGTACGGCCTGGGCTTCCCCTCCTCCCCTCTCTCTGCAGGGGAGAGAGATGGGGAAGATGAGGGATAAGCAGCTAGATTTTCAAGTGAAGGGCAAAGGAGAGCAATAGTTACCGGACCCCTCTTGTGCTGGATGTGTTCTATCATCTCTTTGAATTCTCCCACCAGCCTTGTGAAGTAGTGATGATGTTTTTATGTACGAGGAAACTGGGGCTCAGAGGTTTAATGGCTTGCCTAAGGTCACCTGGCTAGCAGGTGATGCACGGGCTTGAACACAGAGCTGTCTGACTCCTAAATCCAGGACTTTTCCGTGTCCACTGCTGTCTCTTGGGCGGGGATGCCAAGGGCTCCTCCACATAAGGAGGAGGAGAAAGGCTCAAAGGAGTCTCGGCCACACAGCAAGAACCCTGGACATGGCTTTTTCCCTCCTGGGTTTTTACATCCACAAAGTCAGGTGAAATGAGGCTACTTCCCTCTCTTTAAAATGGCTAGAATTGGCTTCTGACAGTCTCCTAGGATAGGAAGGGCCAGATTTGGACAGAAGGACAGAAGGACATAGAGAACAATTAGGCCGGATGTCAGCACCTGGGTGTTTGGGACAGGACTGAGCTTCTCCGAGTCCTGTCATCTAAACATGCACTTCACACCGACAGGGCCAGCAAGACCTCACCCCCCCACTCCCCCCCAATTTCCCACCCGCATCGTTCTCAGGGGACCCAGTCCTCACTGATTGCCCGCCCCAGCTCCACACTCCCTGTCTGACCCAAGCCACGAGGTAGGTAGGTTGCAAAAGCCAGAGATAGAAATGATTTACCCAGACCCAGATCCGACAGCCCGAGCCATGTCGCCTCCCACACCCACCTCTGTGGACGTGGCAAAAAGACAAATCAGCCCCCAAGCTCCAGTCAGGAAATGAATGTCCCACCAACGCTCCCATTAGCCCCCAAGAAATTAATAAACTCATCAGATCCAACAAAACGGCTTTGGCAGCTACTACCCGGAGCAATCTAACTGAGGAAAGGCAGTGGGAAGGAGAGCAGGAGGCAGAGCCAGGCGCCCTGGGGTACAGGCTAATCGTCCCACCCACTGGGCATCTTCCATGCCACACACATGCCAGGAGATACGGTGCTCATCACCGACAATCTGCGGCTCTGTCTCCAGCCAAATTCCCTTGCTCCACCCCGCTGACACCTGCCCCCAAACCTCCTGCAGGAACAGCGGCTTTGTAAACCTCTTCCACATGCCCACGCGTGCCAGCTTGATTATGCTTCAAATAATGTCTTTGCGTGGCCCTCTCTCTGTGCTTTCTGTCTCTCCCACTTGCTCTGCCTTCCCACCAGTTTAGAGCCTCCAGGGGTTGCAGTGAAGGGAGGAGAGGGTATGGATTTGGATACCACCACTGCAAGCCCATATAGCACCTTAAGGCAGGTAAGAAAAAGGCACCCCCTGGGCTGATGTGGCCCTGCGGGTGCGCAGCTGGGCATGCTGACTCCAGCCTCTACTCACCACTGAGCTTTTCACAGTCTGTACCACGAAAGCAACGGCCCCAGAGTGGGAGGACCTGAGTTTAACTTGGCTTCTCTGCTTATGAGCTGTGTGACCCTGGGTGAGTTACTTAATCCCTCTGAACCTCAGTTTCCCCATCTATAAAATGGGGGTTAAAATAGTAATGATTACTTCCTAGGGTTCTTAAGGAGATTAAATCTGATGGTATATGTGCCAAGACCTAGGTGAGTATTCATAGAGTTTGTCATGCCATCGTCTGAGACAGAAGATGGGAATCTCTTCTGTGCCCTACACTTTGCCCTGCAGACTCCAGTCTAGTAGATTAGACCAGTGTCTCATACTTTGGTTCCCGCACCGGCGACGTCAGCGTTAGAAATGCAAATTCTTGGGCTCCATTTCAGACTGACTAAATCAGACAGTCTAGGAGCAGGACCCAGCGGTACGTGTTGTAGCCAGCTCCCCAGTGACTCTGATGCAAGCTGGATTCGAGCAAAGCTCATAGAGCAACTCAGACGACACACATGATGTCAGGGAAAGGCAAGGGTGCGGGAATGAAGAGAGGCCGAGGGGGCACCTGTGGCAAGCGAGGAAACGTTTAAAAACTGGCTCTCCAGGAAAAAAGGCCTTGTCTGATCTGCCCACGTCTGTGGTGTAAACACGCCCACCATGGCTGACTTCAAGCTACCCACATGCAGTCACGGGACACCGAGTTGGGAAAAGTGTGTAACGGGCTCTGGCTGGCCGGGCAAGCTGGTGCCACCACGCTCACGGGCCCTGTGCTGGGCGCTCGTTTATGCTTACGAATCTCACTGCCACCCTACTTATGAGTAAGGAAAGTGATGTCCACCTAGGTAATAATTTACCTGAATCTCAGAGCTGAGGTGTGGAAAAAATCAACGTGCTGCTTCACTGCGATCGCAATATTTAAAACAAATGTGTATTCCTTCTCCCTGCTGATTCTGTGCTCTCAGAAGAAACTAGAATGCTTTGTCAAATATAAAAATCGAGGTAAATATAACTGATACGACACGTGTTTGCACGTGCACAGAAAGTATCATTTCTCCAACTTCCTCAAAGGACACAGAATCCATATAAATTAATAATAATCATCTTGCTCCCTGGCTGTATAAAAATTAAATAAATAAAATAAAATTCAAATTAAAAAATAATAACGTTGCTCCTTTAAGCACTAAAATTGGGGGGGAGGGTCTTAATTATTTATTTGCAAGTATTATTTCCCAAAATTCTTTCAAAGGGAATCATACTTTCTGCCGTCCTCTTAAACAGAGGAGACATCTTTACCTTCATGCATTGTCATCATTTTGAAGCCAGTTATTATCCTGTCCTGTGATATAGTGCTGGTCATTGGTTACTGAAATGTGATGGCCTCTCACCCTCATTTCCGTGCTTTCCTACGTTAATTTGTCTACTTTTCATAGTGTCTCTTTTCTGATCGTGAACCGTCATTTCCTTCTGCTATTTGGATAGCTGTCTCGAATTGGTCCTTTCCCTCCAGCAGTTGTGTTTAAGATTCCTGGCTGAGCAACCAAGTGACCAAGCCTGAAAGAACTGCTGTAAGGAAAGTACAGACAAGGCCTGATGGGGCCTAGGGCTTTTAGTGAACAGACCCTGTGTCATTGATATGGGCAACCCACGGTCCCCTGGAGAGGTGAGCGCTGTACAGTTGAATGAGTGTGGTCTGCCGTGTGACCCTGGGTCAGCGTAAGCAAGCTGGTCACTCCCTCAGCAATGCACCATGGGAAACGCTTGTCCAGGGGCCCTGACCGCAGGCATCGCCTGCTGAAAGAGCTGGTTGTGTGTCACCCAGAGACCGCATTAGCATCCAGCACTGTGACCTCGGGGCTGGGTGACCCTGAGCAAGTCACTTAATTTCCCCGAGTCTCACCTTTCCCTGCCCCCCACCCTAATCCAAGCTCCCACTGAACTTGCCCTGGACTAGGGTCCCCCGGGGCCTCTCTTTGTTCTGTTCTCCACTCAGAAGCAGCCAGCCGTCTCTATCAAGTCTCAACTATGATCACACCGGCCCCTGCTGAAACCCTTCAATTCTTCTCCCACTTTCGTTTAAGGATAGAAACCAAAATCCTTAACATGGTCCACCAAGTCCCGTGAGGCCTGGCCTCTGCCCACCCTCCACGCTCATCTCACACCATCTTTCCCGGCTTTATCTGTGCTCCTGGCACACCTATGGGTTCACGCGCAACAAGCGCCTTCCTGCCAGGGTCTCTGTGCGTGCCGTTCCCCGTCTGGACTCTCCTTGCTGCCTGACCCTTGGCCCCCAGCCCCATTTCAGCTAGTTCAGGGGTTGGCAGACCACGGACTACAGGCCCAATCCAGCCCGCTGCCTGTTTCAGGAAATAAAGTTTTATTGGAACATAGTCACGCCGATTCACTGATGTATTGTCTGTGACTGCACTCACCTACAGCAGTAAAGCGGCAAAGTCTAAATTTTTACTATGTGGGCCTATTTTATAAAAAGAAGTTTTCCAAACCTTGATCTAGTTTATACCTGTTAAAGCCTCAGGCCTCAGCTGAGAAATCACTACCCTCAGGAAGCCTTTCCTTCAACTCCCAAAGTCAAACTTCTCCCCGAACCACATTCTTTTCCTTTAGAGCAGCTGGCCCGGGCTGTCATCATACATTTATTAACGAGACCATTGCTCACCACCTGTCTTTCTCCCTGTGCCGCAGGGGAAGAGCCCTCCGCTGTCGCCTGAGCTGGCTGGTCCTGCCAGGAGCAGCTACACGCTTCTCGCTCCCGCCTAGAATCACTCGAGGTTGTCATTTTGCCGCTTTGTTCTCTACCAAATAGGTAAAAAGGGATTCGTGTGTAAAACCCTGAGGGATTTCCTGACATCCGTACCTGCCTCTGTGAGTACGCACACGGCTCTGTGACATTTAATATTTTATGTACGTGTAGGTGATCGTTCTTTGCATCAGCGCTGCCAGGATGCAGCTTCTAGACAGGCTGACGTAACTCCGCGGCCTGGCAAGTCCTTCTGCTCCAGAGTCAGAGTTCGCAAACACTTACCGATCACCTTTGCACGCTGGGCACTCAGCCACGTGATCTGCTCATGTACATTTCTCTGATTCCGCATAACAACCCGGTTATCATTCCCACCTGAGAAATGTAGGCGCTTCAGACAACAGTCATAACACTTAAAGGCTTAAAGTAGGCCTTTCATACAAGCTTTTGTTGAATGAATGAATGATCGAAATTGAGACTCAGAGATGTCAAACAACTTGCTGAGGATCACAGTTCATAGAGGATGCAACTGGGATTTGAACTCAGGTCTTATTTACTGCTATACTATCTGGTCGGGGTAGGGCAAGTGCAGGCTACCCCGACCTTAAGATCTGGGCCTTCCCACACACCTCTCTGATCACCGTGAACTTGTTCTTTGGAGAATACAGACCTGAAGGTATTCAGCTACAAGAGTCCACGAGAGTGATCCTGACCAAGCCACAGGGTAGTTTCTTAGGGGCTTAGCACAGGGAGATGCAGAGGGAGGGCACCAGGAGACCTACATTTTCTTAACTCTTCTGCTATGCATAAGCTCTGTGACCTTGAGCAAGTCACTTAACCTCTCTGAATCTTCCTCATCTGCAAAGTGGAAATAAACGAATCTGCCTACCCACAGTACAGCAATGCTGTTGCTAATCAACTGAGTTAGTGTGTACCATGGCTTTTGATGAGCCCTAATAAGCCATGGGAACTTAAGATGGCTAAGCACTACTGTCCGTGTGGTGGAAATGCAGCTGACCAGAAGTCAAGTCCTACCCTGCCACGTGCTGTGTGGCCCTGGGAAGTCAATTTTGCTGCCTATAAGACAAGCGTAGTTAGTCTTTCTCCCCTTCTCCTCTTATTGGGATGACATGAGGTGATCACAGATGTGACAAAAGTTTAAAGCCCTATGCAAACGCAAGCTCTTTCTTCCAGATCCTTGTTCTCTAGGGCCATCCCAAAGGTGGACGAGCCATAACCAACGACTCCGTTTTTTTAACCTCCGTTTCAGGGTTCAAAGTTGAAGTCCTCACTAGGAAGAATACATAAAATAATGTATTAGTGTCTCCTTGAGTTCACGGAACTAATTTCAACATACAGGCAGGAAGAATGACAGTCAGATGTGAACTACTATGGCTAGAGGCCCCAGGAATTGAGACTGAGTTATAGTTTGGAGTGTCTATAGTATAGGTCTGTGCCTTGATATATGACCAGCCAAAAAGATCTGTAATGTAAGCCTCCGTGGTGAACTCCTGGCATGAGGGAACAAAATGTTTATTGACTTTAAATCTAATATCTCCAATCATAAAACTTTACTTCACATGGGAGACTGGATCATGAGTGAGGGCCCCGGCCTCAGGGGTTGACCTGGGGAACAAAGGGAGTTATCGATGTTGGCGGAAGAGCTCATTCTCTCAGCCAAAATATTCTTTTAGCGGAAAATATGTGCTTACATGCACAATACTGTAAAAACCCAGGATCAAAGGACAACAGTGGCAAATGCCACAGGTAAGAGATCAAAAGCAATCCCGGGGAAAGCTGGGAAGACTTCCTATCGAATGAGCCCTTCCTGGGCTGATTAAGCCTTCAGCTGAGTTGGTCTAAGGCAGTGTTTTTTTCAACTGCGCCTGCTACCCGTTAGTGGGTTAGGAAATCAATTTAGTGGGTCCAGACCTGCATTTTAAAAATGAAATATATATCCAGAATAGATCAGAGTGCAACCCACACACCAGGGGCAACTACTGTTTCATAAGCTTTGGTTTCAATTATGTGTAGGTGGGTGTCAATGTGCACCCTGGATTGGCAAGCAGAATGCAAGTCAGGTTCAAAAAGGATGAAAATGCCTGGCCCAGGGGATTCGGACACCTTACCTGTTCACTACTCTATACGCAGCCCCCTAGCCGAGTACCTGCAACACAACTGATGCTCCATAAATACATTTGGGGCATCAGTGAACTCCTTTCCTAGTCACTTATAACTAAAGGACTAACTATAAGGAAATTATACAAGCTGATACTTTTGAGCATTTATCACATGTCAAATACTGGACTAAATGCTTTACATTTGTTATTTAATCTTCCCAACCACACTAATAAGGGAGGTACTATTGATACTATCATCCCCATCTTACAGATTAGAAAACTGAGGCTCGGAGAGGTTAGCTTTCTTGCCCAAAGTTCCATACGTAATGCGGATTCAACCCAGGCAGGTCCACTCTGCTGCACTGCCCCCCAAGAAATTAATTTTCCTGGGCTGTGGATGTGTAGTTAAATGTTTGGAAAACATTTTAATTGTTATTCCTTATCCATTGGTATTTGCCATAAGCTTTCCTGCTTGAAAGTCCACATCCCTGAGGTCAGACTTTGCTTTTCCTTGCCTTTGTTTCTGACTTACGTATTTATGAGAGGATATTTATTTATTTTAACATCTTTATTGGAGTATAATTGCTTTACAATGGTGTGTTAGTTTCTGCTGTATAACAAAGTGAATCAGCTATACATATACATACATCCCATATCTCCTCCCTCTTGTGTCTCCCTGCCACCCTCCCTAGCCCACCCCTCTAGGTGGTCACAAAGCACCGAGCTGATCTCCCTGTGCTATGCGGCTGCTTCCCACTAGCTATCTATTTTACATTTGGTAGCGTATATATGTCCATGCCACTCTCTCACTTCATCCCAGCTTACCTTTACCCTTCCATGTGTCCTCAAGTCCATTCTCTATGTCTGCGTCTTTATTCCTGTCCTACCCCTAGGTTCTTCAGAACCATTTTTTGTTTTTAGATTCCATATATATGTGTTAGCATATGGTATTTGTTTTTCTCTTTCTGACTTACTTCACTCTGTATGACAGTCTCTAGGTCCATCCACCTCACTACAAATAACTCAATTTTGTTTATGGCTGAGTAATATTCCATTGTATATATGTGCCACATCTTCTTCATCCATTCATCTGTCGATGGACACCTAGGTTGCTTCCATGTCCTGGCTACTGTAAATAGAGCTGCAATGAACATTGTGGTACATGACTCTTTTTGAATTATGGTTTTCTCAGGGTATATGCCCAATAGTGGGATTGCTGGGTCGTATGGTAGTTCTATTTTTAGTTTTTTAAGGAACCTCCGTACTGTTCGCCATAGTGGCTGTATCAATTTACATTCCCACCAACAGTGCAAGAGGGTTCCCTTTTCTCACACCCTCTCCAGCATTTACGGTTTGTAGATTTTTTGATGATGGCCGTACTGACTGGTGTGAGGTGACATATGAGAGGATATTTAAATAAAGTTTGAGGAAGAGGACAGTGGGGGACAGTGGAGAAAGTGAAGCATCAGGGGTTCTGGCTTCCTGATGTGGCCCTGTCTTCAGCTGGCCCTGGTCTCTGAACTGCACCCGTGACCACTAGCTCTGGCAGCCCTTGTTCGGGCTCATCACAGTCCCCTCCACCTGGGGATGCCCAGCTATCCATCACCCCTCGGCCTGAATGTCCCCGCCTTGGGGAGGCCCTTCCCAACCTCTCACTCCCCATCACAGAGACTCAGGCATAATGCCCTGAACTTCTTCTTTGTAGCACTCATCATATAATTATTTATTTCATATACTTATTTAGATAATTATTTGTTTCAAGTCCATCTCCTGCACTACAAAATACATTCCATGACTGGTGAGGCTCTGTCTTATTCCCCACATATGCCCAATGCCTAGTGAGGAATCAGTGCTTAGTAAATATCTGACAATTGCATTAATAATTTCCCCTTTGGAGCTCCAGCTCCCAGGAGAGTTGCCTGGCCTAGAATGGGTGCTCAAGAAATATCTGTTGAATTGAATTATGAAATTCCTTTGGGCAAGTCCCTTCGTTTTAGTCTTCAGTCATCTAACCTATAAAAGAAGGATCTAGTCTAGCCCCTTCCAACTCATACGTGAATTCCTGAAAGTGCCAGGTAGATTTATAATGTGGTATAGCTTTTCAAAGGGCTTTGGGGCAAAGCCGGGGAGAGACAGGCCTGAGAGGGACAACACAAAGAGGCCTCGGAAGGTGACTGTAGGAGGGCACTGGAAGCTCGGCTGCCTGGACACGAAGATGAAGCAGGTTGGACTTCCCTGGTCGTGCAGTGGTTAAGAATCTGCCTGCCAGTGGAGGAGACATAGGTCCGATCCCCTGGTCCGGAAAGATCGCACATGCCACGGAGCAACTAAGCCCGTGTACCACAACTACTGAGCCTGTGCTCTAGAGCCCGCGAGCCACAACTACTGAGCCTGCGTGCCTAGAGCCCCTGCTCCACAACAAGAGAAGCCACTCAATGAGAAGCCCGTGCACCACAACTACTGAGCCTGCGTGCCTAGCGCCCATGCTCCACAACAAGAGAAGCCACTCAATGAGAAGCCCGTGCACCACAATGAAGAGTAGCCCCGGCTCACCGCAACTAGAGAAAGCCTGCGCGCAGCAAAGACCCAGCACGGCCAAAGATAAAATTAAGAAAAAAAAAAAAAAAGTTCTACTGAAAAAGAAAGAGATGAAGCAGGTGGCCACCTACGAGAAGGATGCCAGGAAGGGCACTGTCACACCTGCCAGGAAACAGCTCTCTCTGAGCCCGGGGGCTGATTGATGCCTGGTATTCCTCCATTAGAGAGCCTGGTGTGAGAGCTGGTCAACGTGGAAATAAATATCAAAGTGTTAACACATTATTATTCAATTCACCAGATATTTATTGAGCACCCAGTCAGAGGCACACACTACTTACAAAGGGATGGCAGGTTTGATGCAAGGGAAGAGAGCGCTCTTCTACTCAGAACACACCTGAATATTGTTCCACACACCACTCTTTCAGGGAAGCATAGACTAACTGGAGTGTATTGCAAGCATATTGACCAGGAAAGAGATTGAAATCACATTCTAGAAGGAACAAGTACAGGCAGTTCTGGGAAGGATGGACTAGACGTGTGAACCCAAGAAATGGAACTAAGGACAAAAGGAAGAGGGCTTCAGAAAGAAAGAATTCCACCCAATAGATGGAGAAACTTTCTAACAATGAGAGCTTCCCAAGATGGAATTTGCTGTCCCTATAGGTATTGAGTTCCCCAACACTGGAGGCATTCAAGCACAGACTCTACTTCATGAGAACACATTTGCAAGAATTCAAGCATTTGATTTGAGTAGTGATCTAGAGGGCCTTTATTAATCCTTTCGGCCCAAGAATGTGGGATCTAGATTCTACTTCTATATCAGGGGAATCAGAAGCAAGGCCAGAGTATCAAGGGGCAGATGAGGTCCTTGGACACTGTGAGAAAACAAGAGAGCAGGAGGATGGGGTCATGAATGCAGAAGGAAAAGGCCACTGTAGGAAAAGTTCAGCCATTCTTGTTTGCTCCTTCCTGGTCTTCTCTCCTGGCTGAACCCATTACAGTTCGTTCTCATTATTCATGGTAGTTGCGTTCTATAAGGTTGCCACAAGCACTGAATTAGGGAGACTGAACCATTTCTCCTAAGGGAAAAGCAGGGTTAGGTTCCTGCGAACCTCTGGCCACAACATGTTCATCAACCAATTAGCACATAACCTCGACTTATCTGCGTTTCCGCTGATAGACATCTTATTTAATACGTACTGTTGATTCAATAACATTGGACAACAGCACTAGATGTCATGCCTGAACAACACTTTTCTAGCGCCTGTATTTTCTCTGTAAGGCACATTGCAGATTTCTTGCCCTTAGGAACACTAGACAGCACTTCAGCATTAAGTGCGGGGGTCATTTTAAACAGCAAAATCTCCAAGAAAAAGCACAAAAATGTGAAAGACATGACACTGCAGAGACTGTGAAAAGCACACTTGTTTACAGTACGAGCCGAAAGAAGGTAGAGCATCACCTTGCTGGACCCCAGCTGGGAACATGCCTGGCGACCCACTCAAATTTTTCACTGCTCTGTGCGTGTCTGTGAAAGCACCATGACTACTGCATTGGGGTTACAAATACATTTTAGTGAGCAGATCAATTTGCAGATACGGAATCTGCAAAGAATGGGGATCAACTGTGCTCGTCTGCACCTGAATTTTCGACTCTCGCCAAGATGTGCCCAGACTTCTATCCCGAATCCCCAACCTCTGGGATGTGACGTGGAATTTAGTCTCGCCCTCACCACTCCTCCTACCCAAGAGAACAAACCAACAGTGGCTCTGGTGACAGATAAATACTATGTAGGGCAGGAATGGAGCCCAGCTCACCCCACTGGACTCGCTAAATATGCCAATCCCCAGTGAGGCTCTTAGGAATCTAACAGACTCTCCAACTAGCTGAGGGTTTCAGAAGTTAAATTTCCCTGAGCAGGGCAGCGAGGACGCACACATCACCTTTCTTTTTGGACAGATGTACTGATTTTGATGACTTCTTTTGCCTACATCTCAACTCCCTCTTTTGTTCTCATATGGTCCAAAATCTCACAGACTCTCTTCTAAACATTTTGGAAGATAATCAAACTAGCACGGGGTGAGTGCACGGCGGAGTCTGTAAATATGAAGACAGCTGCACAGCCCTCTCTCACCTCCCAGAAGACGGAAGACATTTCAAATTAGCTGCCGAGGAGAGAACTTATCAGAGAGCTCAGGCATGCTCGAGATTTTTCATCTTACAAGAAAATTACTGCCCATGAACACGACACAGTCAGGGCATGGAGAGTGCCCGGCTTCATTTGTTAAGCTCGCCGGGTACAGAAGTATCTTGGAGAAGCAATTGTATTCATAACACACAACTTTGAGCTCTGAACGGCAGATGCCAATTGAACTAATGGTTCTAACGAAGCATCTGGGCTGAAGGATGAAGCTGATCACCCCCATCTGCCGTCCTCCAGGAGTCAGGAGAATGCTGGAGGGTGGGGGAAGATGCATCGCTGAGCTTTCAGGATGGACTGAGGATGGCCCATTGCTGCCCCTAGATGGATGCAGGCTGCAGGTGGGAGATGGTGTGTGGCTGGGCCTCACCGTGCTCTGGGAAGCTG
>NW_020175012.1:178033-181742 GCF_003031525.2 Neophocaena asiaeorientalis asiaeorientalis
CCATGGCAGGCGGGCCCTAGATGTGCTGGGGATTCACACCCACCCAGAGCCACTGCAAAGTGGAACTGGTGATACCGCCACGTTAGGGAGTGGAGGACAGAGGTTAGGGACGGAGGAAGGAGAGGGAGGGGTGGAGGAGGGCCATGGGGAACCCTTCCTGAAGCAGGGAATTTATTTCTACCAGCCTGGTTGGCACGGGCTGGCCCTTGCAGCCTTCTTGCAGGGCTCTGGAGTTGCAGCAGGAGTGACGTGAGCATATGGCTCAGCCCTGCTCTGTCTTTCTGTCTTCCCCAAACCAGGCGAGAAGCGAGATCCCGGGAATACTGCATGCAGAGAAAGGGAGATATATTGACAGCCAACCCCCGAGAGACAGCAGGACTAAAATTTGCACAGCAGAGTGGAATCCTCAAAGCACATCTATAAAAAATATTTCATTTTGTTCTCTCAAAAAATTGATGACGCACACAAAGCAGATCCTATGATGACCGTCGTTCCTGTTTTACTGAGGATGCGATCAAGGGATGGAACGTGGGGAGCTATGAGAGCTGGCACTGGCCTGAGCCCTTCCATGTCCCCACGGTGCCCGCCCTGCATACAGCTCCCTCTCACCTCCCCGGATTTCCCCTTCCCTCCGCCTGCCTGTCTGCGCTCCCCACACCTCTGGCCTGGAGCCTGCCCCGTGTCCCATCAGAGCGAACTGATGCGGGCTGCTTCCTGAGACTAAATTAGCAGCTCTCCCAGGCATGAGCCGGCTGAAGAGACGCGGGAAGCAGTCGCTCAGAGCTGGCAAACTTCCCCAGGCTGAGCTCAGGCGGGCTGCGTGATCGGGCATATTACAAGAAATAGATTGCAAACGCAGTCCTTTAAAACCCTGCTCCTCTGTCCCAAAGCAGCTCCCCCCCCACCCCCCGTTGAAATTTTAAGTAGCTCTAATTTGTTTGCCGGCTGATGTGTGAATAAGCTTCTATAGTCAGTGACTTTTCCATCAGAGCTGATAAGCAGGAAGTCCCTGTGCTTTGGGAGAAAGAACCAGAAATCTGTGGGCCAGGGAGGCAGGAGGAGAGAAGGCCATCAGGCAACACCCTTCGGAAGCCAGCTCTTCGGCCCCTCAGCTGTCAGTCATCCTGGGGGGTGGCCAGGAGAACCAGATGCCCTCACGGGATGAGGCACTTGATAGACTTTTAATTGACGAGAGGACTATTGCTGTTAGAGAACGGAAAGCAAATGGAAAGGGAGAAACGCATCAGTGATCAGAGGGGCCTTCCACTCCAATTTTCAAATTCCAGTTGCCAATGGGGAGGCTTGTCGTGTGGAATCTCTCTTGGACAAATGGGGAGCAGTGGCTTTGGAACATTCTCGTGACAAAATCCTCGGGCCCCACGCTCTCCGCACACTCCCCAGGTCCTAGCACCCCAGTCCCTCGTTCACTGGTGCATCTTTTCTCCCAGCCCAAGCTGAGCCCCACTCCCAGCTGGGCGGTCTGTACTCACGGGGTCCCCAAGCCTGGAGCAACAGCAGCGTAAGCATGCTACAGTAGAGGCAGGCCCAGGGGGCAGGCTCCCTGAGCTCTGGAGACATGAGCGGGCGGAGGGGGGATGGCACAGGACGAGGCTCGAAGGTGGGCAGGGACCAGCGCGTGACCGCCTTGCTCTGGAGCTGCCATTTACCCTGAAAGCCAATGGGGGCCACGGTGAGGTTTTCAGCCCAGGAATGACATTCCCATCTGCGTTCTCTGCTGGAGAGAACTGGACTTGATAACCTCTCAGGTCTCCTCCAACCCTAAGAATGTAGGATATTCTGTGAGATATTGTCAACTATTTTAAACCTCACACCAACCCCCGTTCTCCTGGTGCCTTAGTTAAAAGGAATAAGTGACTTCTCAGTAACCTTCAAAGCAGCCCCCAGACCACCGATCTCTTTCTCCCCTCCCTCTGGAGAAACTGCTGCTTCAGAATTTCCTCATCAAAGGCCAAGTCTCTGGGAATGGCCCACCAAGCAACACCCCTAGCCGGCCCTCTCTCGTCAGGTCCGTCCCCCAGCCGGGGAGCTGGCACGTTTGATTCCTGATTTCCAGCAATCAAACCTCACTCCTGTGCTCTGAGCCAGGACCCACAAAGGCAGCTTCAAAGGATCTGCATATTTATGGTAAACCCCCTCCTCGGATTGAAAATGTATTCCACGGCAGCAATCACGGGCGCCCTCCTAGCAGCTAGCCCACTGGCAACTTGTCTGAGCCTTAATGACTTCTCATGAGCGCAGGTGGGATCTGAGCTGTCCCAGAGGCTCACACTAACAGGGGTGGGGGACCGGGCACAGATGCCGGGGGTGGGTGATGTGTCCATGGAGAGGGTGTCTCCATCCTCACTGTTCCCCCAATGCCGTGTACGGGCAACGGCAACACAGACCATCACCTGACAGTGTGTTTTTAGGATTTTCTATTGTTCTTTGCTTTTCAAGTAGGAGAAGAGGTCTGGAGCGGGGAGAGACCCCAGCAGGTCTGCCGCACTTCCTGGTGTTCTGGCTGAGAGGGCCATGATGAGAAGTGTAGCTGTCTTTATATTACTCAGGGGTGCCGCCGAAACACGTTCCATGGCCACAAATGCTGGAGCATCCCACCCAGACCTCCCCGGAAAGGGGGCAGACATGCCTGTGTGTGGGCTTCTGTCAGGGAAGGGGGCAGCACAGGAGATCAAAGAGCGTTATCCTGTCCTCCCAGCAATGGGTGGGACCTGCCGGAACTTCAGGAAGCTGGAGATGGATTCCCCAAACCTTCTGGAAGACACTGCATCCCTGAATTCTTGGTTTGCAAGGGTGACTCACAAAAGCCACTTGTCCACCCTCCTGCGTCTGGTGAGAGCCACACTCAAGTCATTCCAGGAAATCAGGCCCTTGGAAAGCTGAGTTTGTATCAGCTTTGGAAAACAAAATATGGCTGTCGGTTCACAACGTTTTTTATTCGCCCACTCCTGGCCAGCTCTGCCAGTCTCCATGGGAACAGAGTTAAATAGATCCATGGTCCAGGAAAAGGTGGCTCAGGGCTGGTTTCTATGAAAAGTTCACGTGACAATAACCCTGTGTATTTTGGAAGTGGGGATTAGGGGGAGGGGCAAGAGGAGTAATTAATTGACTCCAAGGCCCAGAGTTCAGAATGAATCAAAAATTTGAAGACTAATTCCAGTAAGCGACTTAATGTAGTGAATAGAAACTGAGTGTTTTGAGTGAGGAAGGTGAAAGTCCCACAGGACTCTCAGCTCTGTGCCAGTTTGCCCCATCTGGAAGCTGGTACCCACTTTGGGCCTTATGTTTTAATAGAGCCCCAGACAAACCAAAAAGCATTCGTGGTGAAAGATTTGTCACCTGTGTCGCATTGGGAACAGCTATGGGCCACTGTTTGGGGGAGGAAAAAAATCAGAAGGGCAGAAGAACTCAAGCACTAGACAGTGATCACCGACTGCAGTTTTTGCCTTTCCCAAAAGACTAGGAGCTCTGGAAGGAACCATGACTTATTTATCTCACATTTCTAGCCCTTGACACGAAGTAGGTGCTCAAAAAGTTTTTATGCTAAGTTTCAGAAGAGGATGAATAAATGAAGGGAAGTCAAGCTATTTTTAAATATTTGAAGAGCTGGTAAAAAGAGAGAAAGCTGATTATCCTGGGTTGCTTAATGGGGCAGGACTAGGAGGCAGGTTTTGACTCAGTGCCTGGAAGA
>NW_020175012.1:181823-249202 GCF_003031525.2 Neophocaena asiaeorientalis asiaeorientalis
ATCTCCCAGCCCAGGAGGTGTGCAAGGAGAGGCTGTGTGGCTGTTTCCCTCAGGGATGCTGTGGAGAACATTCTTGCACTGGGTTGGAAGATTAGACCAGAGGCCTCAGAGTTTCCTCCAGCATGTTCTGGGCAATTCTGCAGAGTGGAAAGACCAGGGACTTTGAAAACAGCTAGACCCAGACTCAGTTCTCAAGCCTGGAACTAACCAGCTGAATGGATGAGGAACATGCCTTTCTCAGTTTCTTTACTTGTAAGATGGACAGAATAGCTTTTAGGCATGGTTGATAAAAAGATGAGAAATTTTAAGTACGCCCAGCACAGTGTGTCTTGTAGGAGACACCCAATAAATGAGAGCCATTCTTACTATGTCAGCAGAGCACGAAGAGAGGGCTATGCAAATCTAGTTTTCAATAATCCTTGAGCTTAGCCAGACCAAATGTTGAGGGGTTACCATCCTCATTGCACAGAGGAAGAAAGCTGAGGTGCCCTGTTGCGATATACAGTGAGCCAATGGGAAAGTTTCAATTTTCATCTTTAGCTAGAGATAACCCCCTCAACAGACACTACCCGGCCTCATCCCTCCCTCTCCCGAAGGCTTAACTAGAGCCTGTTAAGCCATTTCTGATCCTCAGATGAAAGGTGTGCTCATCTTATTACAGCCCTAACAAAGTCGCTGGGGGCCTGCTTGGAACCTCTGATCTTTAAACCAAGTTAAAATGAAGGAGATTAAGGGCCCTCTAAGACTGTGCTTTTTTTCCCTTGCCTCTTTCAAATATGATTTCTCGCAAATTAGGAAAGGAGATTATACTATTCCAATACCACCCAGGACATCTTTTGTGGGATGGGGAAGGAGAATATGGGATGGAGATGAGATAACTCACACTGGGGGCAAAAACTGGGGGTTGGAGCTAGTGAACCTGGTCCAGGTTTGGAAGTGTCACTTACAGGACACTATAGGGGACATTTTCCCCCAAACAGGCTCCAGTGGAAGCTCCACAGAGTTCCAAGATGGAAAACCTCTCCAAACAGAATCAAAACAGTAATTTTTTTGAATGGTAAAAAAAGACAAAGCCCTAAGTTCTAAAAAACTATTTTTAAAATGGTAATAATCCCTTAATCAGCCACTGGCAGGGAATATGGTATTTGGTTCAGACATTTTACCATTACAACCCACTGGGTCCCTGCATGCTTTCTAAATAGTCAGACCCAGCTCTTAATAGTCACTCGCCCAGATAGGAAGAGAAAGAAAAAAACCAGATCCAAATGAGAAGATACCATGACTAAAGAAAGCCCAGCCCAGCAGGTCACCAGGAGCCAGGCTCTGTCCTGGTTTGCAGCGGGTGGCAGCAAGGTAAAGTGTTTTGATTTGGGGGCTTAGGGATTCCAGGAAAGAGAAAAGCCAGGAAGGGGAGACCCATGAGCATGGACTTGGGAGTTGGACAAGCCTGAGTGTGAATTCCAGCTCTGCCCGGAGTCCTTGCTACTTGTGGGCTTGAGCCAAGTTATCCACCATCCTTGAGCTTCTGTTTCCTCACTTGTGAAATGGGAGTTTATCTACTTTGAAGGGCTGTCCTCCAGATCAGAAGTGACCTGGGCAAAGTACCCATGTAGCTTCTGCTACACAACAGGTCCTCGAGAGATGTTCCTTGTCACTCTCCCCTCCCCTGCCAGCATCACCTTGGATGGAATTGGGAGAATATTAGAGAGTGATACTGACATTCCTCCTACCCTGGAACAGAAGCCCAATTAATTATCAGTCCCCAAACCATTTCTTCATCCTGTGATAAGCAGGGGAAGGACAGCTGTCAAGAGGCAAAGATTGGGTCGGTGATTGGGATGGGACCTGGGGACCAGAGCTGCAAAGCTATATCTGTGCCCATGATACATCTTGCAGGGTTCTCACTGCTACTCACGGCACGTGAGCCAGACAGGAAAGCAGCGGTGTGGTCACCAGATTTGTTGAAGAACAGTGGGTAGTAAAGAGGGCTATGGTGATTCACTTTGTAAGTCCAATCAAGGAGGTGTGCCCCTTAGGGTAGTTGAAGGTCAAAAACATCATCCTCTTTAATGGTCACTTCTGTAGCAGATTCCATTCAACATTCGCTCAGAAAGATGGGGGTGGGATGCAGGAAGGTCAAGAAAAAATTCTATGCATAGAGGCTGCAGTACGTCTTTGTCAAAGGGCAGCCTGTGGACCACCGGCATGATGACCATCTATCTGAGTGCTAGTTAAGAAGATGCAGATTCCTGGAATGCACCTAGTTTTCTAACTCAATTTATAGCTGTAGGGCTTAGGAAAGTACATTTTAAGACAAGCACCATTGGTCATTCTTGTACACACCTGGGTCTGAGAAGCCCTACCCTCCATAGGTGCCGCGGAAGAAGGGGCAGCAGCTGTTGTGTAGGATGCCTCCGAGCAGAACCCCTTGCTGCACTGGGGTGGGGCTGAGGGATGGGTGCTGGTGGCTGGCGATGCTATTTCCTAATGACTCAGGCGGTCTTGCAGCCTGGCAGCTGGGAAAACCAGCCTGAGTGGCGGCTGGTGGAGAAGCACAGGTAAGGTGAAGAGGTACTCCGAGCTTAATGAGCTGTTCTTCAAGTAGAGGGTGGGATCGGAGCGGCCAGCCAACTCTGTCACCGCAGGTGTTGCCTGATGGAAGTGGGCTCTTTCCAGGGAGCATCTCAAAGCAGGGCTGAAGGCCAAGGGGCGTTTTTCAAAGCCTGAGCTTGGGCTTTCTATGCAGGTGGTCTGGGCTTGGCATTGCTCCCCTAACTACTGCTTCTCCCCATTATTTTCTCATTCCTTCCTTTTCCTGACCCTGTTTCACTTTTCCTGTAGCACTTACCTCTACTGATGTATTATATAGTATTTGTTTGCCTGCTGTCTGTTCCCTATTAGAATACAGGCTCCACGGAAGCAGACACTAAGCCCATTTTTCACCTCTGTCTTAGAAGACAGCCTGGCACATTACAGGCACTCAGAATATATATATTGAAAGAATGAATAAATGTTCTTTACTTCACATCCCCCACTGGGACTCAGGAAGTCTGCCTCACAATTTTCCTACAGGCAGGCAGCTTCCTTTGTTCCGAGAATTATGAGCCCGAGGGCATGATTTGAGTTTAATAACCTAAAGTGCACTTATTTTTTCCGTCAGTCTCTCTCTCCAGAGTGTGGGCTGCCTCGGTGCAGGGACTGTGCCTTTTCGGTTTTGTTTCCTGAATGCCCAGCACAGTGCCTGACTCATAGGAAGGGGTCAGTACATGATTTGTTACATAGATTAAATGACCATTTTGTGATCCTCCATCCCATAGTTTCTGGCCACCTACCTAACTCCCACCCCATTTGGGAAGTTATGAAAAAAGGTTGCTGATGTCATTGCTTAAAGATCACGTAGCTCCGGCCCTGAGCTACGAGGAGTCGTTAACATAGCTCCTCTCTCGGTCTGGGACTCCTGTCTTTTACTTTCTCGCCTTCCAAGAAGGGTGATCTGGCCTCGTGGCCCAGCCTCACTGTCCTACTAAAACGAACTCCACTGGCCCCCGTGAGAAGGGCTGAATTGGAGCCTCTCAGGCATGAGGACGGAGGGGAAGGATGCAGATGTGACGGCCCTCCCAGCGCAGCCCAGGGTATCACCTGGATCACCTTGGGTGCCTGATGTTGCAGCCGTTCCTGGGCCCTCTGCTAGGTCTACCCAATCAGATTCTTGTGGGGTGGAGTCTAAAAAACCTGCATTTTTAACAAATTACCAAGGTTAGTCTGATGTACAATTCGTCATAGTGGTTAAGAACTTGGGCTTTAGAATCAGAGGTACTTGAGTTCAAAACCAACTGCCATTACTACATTGTTCAAGGCCAAGTCAGTCTCCTGGAGCCTCAATTTCCTCACTTGTAAAATGGGGAATAATAAAAAGTAACTACTTTGTAGGATTAAATGAGAAAATACAAATGACACACTTCTTGTGGTAAATGGCCCATGGTAAGAGCTTAATAAATGAAAGCCCCTACGATAATGATGATGGTGGTGGTGAAGACGATGGTGATGGTGGTGGTAGTGGTGGGGGTGGGGGTGGTGAAGACGATGGTGGTGGTGTTGGTGGTGGTAGCGGTGGTGGTGATGGTGATGGTGGTGGTGAAGACGATGGTGATGGTGGTGGTAGTGGTGGGGGTGGGGGTGGTGAAGACGATGGTGGTGGTGTTGGTGGTGGTAGCGGTGGTGGTGATGGTGATGGTGGTGGTGAAGACGATGGTGATGGTGGTGGTAGTGGTGGGGGTGGGGGTGGTGAGGACGATGGTGGTGGTGCTGGTGGTGGTAAAGAAGATGATGATGATCCTTCATAATCTCCTGAAAAGGTGATTCTGTGACTCCTTCAGTGCTACATTTCCTTGGTCAGCCGCTCTGCTAGGCAGGAGGCTCTTCAGTATGTCTGCTTCCTGCCCTAATTAGTGCATCCTTTCCTACTTCTAAGGCTCTTTAAGGTTGGAGAAAGGATACACTAAGAATAAAGAGTTGATTATTAGAGTGATGGGGAGGTTGGAAGACCTTCCGAGAGGCACTTGGAGTGACTGCCAGAATCCCTGTTTCCGCTGATGTAAGAGAATCAGAGGAAAGGAGAGTGAGAAGGTTAATGGAGGAGAATGAGAAAGGAAGAGGGTGTTGAAAGGAGCTCCAGGGGACAAAGCATCCTGAGCTGGTAGAGGAGACAGGGAGCAGCCAGGAGGGGGAGGTGTGGTTGGCACGGCAGAAGGGCGTGGGTGGGCTGGTCAGAAAAGAGCTGACAGAAGAGAAATGAACGCCGAAGGGATTCCTCAGCCCGATGGGATCCGATCTGTACGTGACGGGCAAGCAACCTGGAATCTAACCCTGGTTCCAGGATTAGGGCGAGATTCAGGGAGTAGAATAATCCAAAGAGTGGAAAGACCTGGGAATTCCCTCCGTATACGATGCTCCCTTGTCTCGCCTCTCCCCACATAAAGCACGGCTGCCTCTCTCTTGGCATTTTGCTGGGGCTGCGGCCCCTGACCCACACTGGCTGATCCTGGTGCAGGAAGGGGGAAGCCAGGACTTGCCAGGAGCCTTGCACTGGACACAGCCTGTTGCTCCTGGGGACAACTGAGAGCAGGAGGCCATCCTGAGTGCCAAGGAGAAATGGGCTGGGGATAGAGAAAGGAACAAGGAGGACGGATCTGCCACCACAGCGGCATGGCTAGGCTTACCTGCCGGAAACCATTCCTTGTGAACTGTAAGATTTTCAAGGCATAGTTGGACCTCTGGCCTTTGCTGTTGAATTCAATGTGGCCGGTGAGACCTTCCAATTCTACCTGTCCAAGAGAGAGTGAGTTACAGCACCAAATAGGCCCTGCCTTCCATGTGGCCCCAAGCAAGCATTCCACCATGTTGGTTAAGGATGCCCAGGAGAAGGGAAGCCATCAAGATCCATTCTCCTGTCCACCTCTCAGCCACAGGATCTTCAGACTATGCAAGTGATGTCTCTGGAACCAATTCAGACTTGACCGGGGCTAGAGGAGGAAAGGATGCCCCACACCCAATGACCTCACAGCTGCTGCATAAACCGACTTGATGCTGAGATGCTAGCTTGAGCTCAGTTCCCCCTGAGCTCCTCCTCCAGGCCCTTGGCTGTGAATAGCATTTATCCTCCTTGGGCAGCTACTCACCCACCTCCAAGCTGCGGGATAACCTGACTCTAACTGCAAAATCCTAGCCGCTCTCCCCCAGGCTCCTCTGAAAGGAGATGGCTTCTTCGTGGGCTAGAATCACGTCCATCCCACCAGAGATGGCTTGGCTGGGAGAACCCTGGCGGAACCCAGCATCAGGCCAGAAGTGTTGAGTCTGCAACTCCCTGAGGGGCCACAGTCTATGACAGCATCATCCATCTGTCCTCACTTGTGCAGAGCTTTGCAGGGACGACCTCTGAGCCAAGGGGTCAAGTTCCAAGCCTGGAATCCAGAGACCCCCTGACAGTCTAAGGCTCAAAGCCCATTGCCCTGTAAACAAACTTGCCATGGGTTCTCGGCGGCTTTTAGGGATTAGGGAACAACTGTGACGGATGATCCCTTCAATGGGGTCACCACAGATCACTGTTTTACCCGGGGCTGTGAGGTACCGGGGAGGTCTGGAGGTGAGGGGCCCTGAACAGTGGTCCCTCCCACCCCCTGCAGGCTGGGCATGGCCCACAGGGCCCCCAACACCCCTCACCATGCGCAGGTAATTCATGAGGCTGGTGCCGTGCTGCCAGATCTGGGCTGAGCCACAGGACAGGGGCTTCACGCCGATCTCCTGGCTGCGGTTCAGCTCCTGCACCGCCATCACCACAGCGTAGACGGCGTCAAACAGCAGGGCGGAGGACAGCTGGGAGGGGGCAGAGAGACGAAGTGACAGGTGTAAAGGAAGGAAAGGGAAAGGAGGAAGAAAGGAGAAGAGGAGGAAGAAAGAAAAGCAAAACCAAGAAGTAAAGGCGTGTCCCTGATGCCCTGGGCCCACCTCCTGCCTCTGGGGTCCACTTCCCCTAAGAGTCCAGTGCTGGCCCAAGGCGACAATGGTGGCCAAGGCTTCTCTGAAATTGGACCATCAAGCCACCTCCCTGGGCCCCAAATGATTTCAAGGGTATCCTATTCTCTCTTTCCTCCAGGGAAGTAACATCTTCCACTGATCTGAGAAGCCCCAAGGAAGGGGCAGGGGGCTTATCTCAGGAGGTGGAAGGAACCCTACCCTCAGATTTGCCCATTCT
This sequence comes from Neophocaena asiaeorientalis asiaeorientalis, assembly GCF_003031525.2. NCBI lineage: Eukaryota > Metazoa > Chordata > Mammalia > Artiodactyla > Phocoenidae > Neophocaena > Neophocaena asiaeorientalis. The sequence continues at coordinate 188,575 of NW_020175012.1, forward strand.
GCAAGGCTCAGTTGAAGGTCACTTCCTCCTGGAAGACACCCTTGATGTTGTTTCTTCCTAAATGTACCTACTATTACGGTCTACTTTGTACTATTCAACATGATGAGCATATATGAAGTATATGGTGAGTTCAAAGCCCAGCAGTAAGCAAGACCCTATTCCTGTGACAGATTAGAGTGGAATGAGGGAGGGGAGATGGGGAGATAGGACACAAATAAAGGTAACACGGGCCAAAAGGTCTGTTGGGGGGTCCAAAGAGAAGATACCTTAACTGGTTGGGTGATCAAGAAAATGTTTCTTGGAGGATTCAGCGTTGGAACTGAGCACTGAGGGATTTGGTAGGAAAGACATTGGATCTGGGGGTGGGGAGAAGCTGGGAAGAGGAGAAAGGCATTCCAGAGGGGGAACTGCGGGGCCAAAGACAAAGTGTGGGGGAGGGTGGAGCACACATGGGGGGAGGAGGGCAGAAAGCAATAAACCAGAAGTGAGGGGGGGAGAGTGTTGTGAGGGCCTTAAATGCAGGGGAGGGCGAGTGCATCTGTTTGTCCATATTTTCACCTCCCTGTGAAATGGCCAGTGCTTAGGGCAGGAACACACAGGACCTCAATATCGCCTGCATCTCGTCTAGAGCCAGGACCCTACGTACAGGAAGCCCCCAAGACGTATTTCTTGAACTGAATTAAATGTTGAGTGAAATCTGCCCACAAGGATCAGCCTGAACACACAACCGGTTAACCGGATGTTTGCAAGCTTTGGGGAGGCGAAGGTTGGGGTGTTTGGGAGGAGGTGGCAGGAGCAGAGGAACAGAAGATGCCTGTCCTTGGGGAATGTGCCATCTGAGGAGGGGGCCACACTCTGCTGTGTTAATGACAAGAGAACCTACCCAGTGTGAATGACTACGGGGTCTACACTGTACGGGGCCCTGAGGGGAGGCCCAGGAAGGCATGCAGAGGCCTCCTCGTGGGAGGTGTGATGTTGGGCTCTGGAATTCAACCCTCGGTCCCAGTGCAAAGCAAATTCCTCACTGAACTCTGACATCCCACCACGGGCAATCAGCACCGTCACTTCAGAGCCTAACCCCTCAAGAACACTCTCCATGTGGCATCTTACAACCTCCCTCCTAGCTGGCCGGGCCCTGGGACACCGGTCCCTCCAAGGCTGGAGGGAGAGGGACCAGCTTGTGACCTCTTGGATCTTTTTCAAGCTCTCCAGACACAGTATAAGCAGCCTGAGTCAGGGATGTGCAGGAGAAAGGGCTCAAAACTCAGAACACCGAACCCCGAGTCTAGCGCCCAGGCCTCTCTTACGTGCTGAGTGACGGAACCTCGGGGGCAGCAAGTTTCCTGCACACAAGAGGTAGCATCCCTGCCTCACAGGTCAGTGAAAGTGCCCTCTAAACTGCCAGTCTCAGGGGTCACCATACCCGAGGGCGGGGTTATGCACCCCAGGTGCCCACGGGCATCAGCAGGGGCTCAGGAAGCCCGTCCTGGCTGAGCTAGGACCCTGGGGAGTAGCAAGAACAGGGAGCGACGGGGCAGAAAATGGGCTGGGAAGAGGGATGTATTTCCCCACAGTTTTGCTCCATGTTGGGCAAAAAGGTCTGTCATGGGAACTGGGTGGGCTGACTTTGGATAATCTTTCTAGAAGGCAATTAGAGGGAAAAAGAGCAAAATAAAGTTCTCTGCCCCAATTCCAGTTTACTTGCACGCAAAATTGCCTGGCCAGTGTGTTCTTCCTTCCTCCCTCTCACCCTCTCTCCCTCTCTTGCTCCTTCTTTCCTTCCTTCCACCCGCCTCTGTCCCTTCTTCACGCATCTATTCAGCCCCTACGATCCGGCAGGTACTGCAGACCTCCTGTTCTCCGCTGAGACATCCCACCAGGCGTGAGCCATTGTGTCCCCTCTGCCTTCGCTGGGTCTTCTGCCCTCCCAGCTCTATCAATCACCCCTCCTTTCTGGCCCGGTCCTGAAGCTACCTGTGGCCACCTGTGGCCACCTGTGACCTGGAGACCAAGCAGGTAAGGGCACCTAAATCGCATGATCAGGGTCAGTGGAAGCCTCTGTGGTCCCGCTGAGCCGTGAAAACCAGCCACGTTCCTCCAAGTTCATCCATCACCTACCGCATCCTCTTCTCCATCCCACTGCCCTTCCCCTAGCAGCTGAGCTCCTCCTTCACTTGATTCGAGGCTCACCTGTGTGGCGCTGGATGCTTCTCAGCAAGGCTACAGCTGTCTTGTCCTTTGCACACAATTCGTTTCCCCCTGAGCACAAGTGGCTCCTTTATGAATGGACCTCTCACATTTCCTTGCCAAAGGACATATGGAAATTATGAATGCTACAGACTCTCCCTTTCCAGCTCAGACATACATCTACCTGAGGGAGAGGTAGCTACCCCTATTGACACTGCTTCTCCATCCTTCCGTTTGGCTATTTAAATGATGCCTTAAACTAATTTCTGTCTCCCTTGCCTCCCAGTTAATCTCTCCATCCTGAGATTCTCAAAATCACTCGTGTCAGAGCTGGAAGGGATCTTAGAAATCAACTAGTCCAACCTTCTCATTTTACAAATGAAGGCAGGTCTTCAGCCAGGACAGGACTAGACTGGAAGCCCAGCACCCCTTTGTCCAGGATGGTTTCCACCCCTCTCTGCAGCACTCTTTCCCCCTCCCTTCCTGGCAAGGCTCCTCTGGAGAAGCCAGGGGATGTCATTGCTCTATCAGAATTATCCGTGCCTCGCCTCCCAGGACAGCATGGGGCAATCTTCCTGGATGCAGTTACCTTCTCAACAGCAGATGCGAGCCTGAGACTCTTGAGCCAGAGCTGGGCACAGGGAAGGGTGCTAGGCAGGCTTCTCTGCTACCCTAGGTTTAGTTATCACCCAGTTTGCCTCGTGGTCTGACTGGTTGTTTGTCCTCAAGTTAGCCCTTCAGTTAAGAGCCACTTAGGGCCTCTACTAGAACAGGACTATAAGGGCAGGACAGAAGGGCCAGTGGAAGGTTACCACCAGCTGCCCCCCAGCACCCACTCTCCCCTTCCTCCTAACAGAACCCCTGTTTCCTGCAGGTGTCCTCCCCTCCCCCAATCAGCCATGTGCTTCTGGGGTCCCAGCCCCAGCTCCCAGGTGAGCCTGAGCGCTCCAAGAGTCATCCCATCTCCCCTGCCAATATGGGATTTGGGACTGGGCAGGTGGTCCAATTCTGACCAATGAAACACGAACTGAGTCCTGGAGTGCGGGGCTCCAGCGAGGGGCTTCTCAGACGAGTTTCCTGTCTCTAGGAGAGGCTGTCCTTCCTCCTCCTCTGGACATTACTGGGTCTGGACATGACACCTGGACCTGCCGCAGCCATCCTGGCTCCATTCTGAGGATGAAGTTGACACCAAGGGCGCAGAGCAGAGATGCAAGGAACCTGGGTTTCCAGCGACATCGCTCCAGGATCTGCCTTACCTCTGGACTTACTGTGACACATGATAACACACTTCCTTTTTGGCAAGAGTCCGTTTCATTCCGGATTTCTGTTACTTGAATCTCAGAGCATCCTAACTGGTACCGAGGCCTTGGGGACCCCCTTTGTCTCAGGGCAGGCCCCCAGAGAGGCCTGGCCTTCTCTGCTCTCTAACCCCCTTCTTCTTCTCACGAGGCTGCGTGCTGGTCCCCGGAGACTTGCAGACACAGCTCACCATGCCATTTCTCACATCCTCCCACCAGGCCCCAAGCTCCTCCTGCCACATGGTTGCCGCTATTCCCACTCCGTCTGGGACGTGGTTTTCTTCACTGATGCTCCCTTATTAGCAAATGAGCCAGACGCTGGGAAATCGGCGTGTATCTGTTTGCAGTGTTCTTTGGCATCTTGAACTCTGGGGCCTTCAAGATTCTTCGAGTGCTTCTAGTAATTACAGCCCCAGCAAAGGATGCTGGGGGTGGGAAGGAGGAAGAGGATGGAAGGAACATCATCAAGGTCCCTGTCTCCCCTCCAACTGTATCCTGCCTTCAGAGAGGTGACACAGCTGACGTGTCCCCAGTGTGCTCTGGGCTTCATGGGTCCCTTCTGCAGTTCAACTTGGGCTGATTTGAGCTCCTGAAACCTCCTAAGTCCTGAACATCTTCTTTTTTTCTCAGCTCAGCCTCCTAAGGGTCCTCCGTAGATCACCAGCCGGCTCCTCTCTCACAGGCTCCTGGCAATCAGCCCAGGTCTCTCACTGGGATCCTCCAGCTGCTTCTCTGAAACCTTGTCTCCCATCCACACTCCTCCAGCTTATTCCCCCCACCCCGTCCACCGTTGCCAATGTCACCTCCGATGGTGTGAGAGCCTGTAATCTAATCTCTGCTCATAAACTTTTCCATCTCACTGAGGGTCTCCATCCCAAAGCACCTTTTTGCTCTCCGAATTGCTTTCTTCCTCTACTATTATTTACTAATTTAGCTCTGGAAAGCATTTGGGGAAGAGTTCCGGTACCCAAATGGTGCTCCATCCATGTCTCCAGGGCTGGGCCTGTAGTGCCCACCATCCCTGCCCCTTCCCGTCGTCCATCCGCTTCCCTTTCACGAGCCCTCACTGTCTTTCTGTGGTTTCTGTTTCCCATCCGCATGTGTGTGCCTCTGGGTCTTGTCTCTGCTTCTCCTGTCCTGTCTCTTCTGAATATTAAATCCCCCAAATGACTCAGCCCTCATTTAAAATCCTCTCCTTCCTTGGCTCCAAAATGTTGCTTGGCAAACACCCTCAATTCTCTTGTTTTTATATTTTAATTTGTTTCTTCATTGTTATCTTCTTTTGAGCTGTTTGTAAATTGTTCAGGGGAATGAAAGACTCTGTATAAATTAAGATGAATCAACCTGACTCAGGGAATAGCAGCTGAGTTTCTCCCCCACCCATCCAAATAAAAATAAGAATGTCTTCTAAACTCACACCTGTAACCCTCATCTTCCCCGACATCCCCCAGATCACTGGATTCCCAGAGTCCTCTTGGATGTCCGTTTGTCTCAGAACTTCTGTCGCTTAAACTCTGACCCCCAACATAATACCAGGACAGGAACCGTTAAAATCTCATGGAGTAGTTCTTACAATCTGGGTTTTATTCAATGAAATAAACACTTAATTACAAACAGCTGTTTTAGCCTAAATTCTAATTACTTAATCTAGCCATCTGTAATTTTAATGATTTTCCACGATTTCTGTTCTTTGCCACGCGATGAATGGGATCGGCACGTGAAATTAGAGGGGATGTGTCTCCCTTCACGACACTGTCTTCTGTCATTGTCATCACCTCCGGCAAGAAGCATGTCTGTCGCTCGCTGGCAGCCACCTGGCAGACACAGCCTTGTGGGCGCAGCACTGAGCTTTTTCCTTTGGTGGTCACCCTTCGGTTCAGCCACTCCCTCTCTGTGCCCTTGGAAGTGGGCCCCCGTTCCAGCGAGCTGCAACTGGAATATCACGGGCCGACTGGGAAGATGAGGAAGACAGGGAGACACACTCCAGTTGGGAGGAAAAGAAATGAGACAGAAGAAAATGCAAAGAAAACGTGGCATGTGGGAGAGAAAGAGGAACAGAAAGAGAAAGGAAGGAAGGAGGTTATGGTGACAGAGGAAAGTGGAAAGGGAAGAGTGAGGGGAGGAGATGAGAAGGAAAAGAGAATGGAACCGATGGAGAGAGGAAGGGAGAGGGGAGAGGACCTTGGAGGAAAGGGAGGGGGAGGAGAGCAGTCCCTCCGAGACAGGAGCGGTTGCAGCCTCTTTAGAAAGCTGGATGGGGCGACAAACCGGGCTGCGCTTTCCTGGAACTGATTCTTTCTCACCTCCCGGCTCCCCAGCAGATGAAAGAGCTGGGCTGTTTGTGCTGGGAATTTACGGGAAGAGGCACAGCTTTGCCAAAGGTAGATGCTGAAGCGAGAAGCCTCGAGAAAGATTTGTTGCTTCCAGGTGAGGAGTTGCTGTATCACCTTCCCTTCAGTGACCACAGAGACCATGGCTGGAAGGTTCTGTAAGCTCTAGTCCAGGCTTCCCTGTAGCACCATCCTCTGGAGGCCCTCGGCAGGCCCCGGCTCTCCTCATTTCTCCTCAGTTTCTTCACTTGTCAAAAAGGGATGCACAACTGCTCTTGTCTGTTACTAGGGTGCCATGAGGAGGAAGACGTCAGGGTGGGATAATTTCAAGCATCAGTGGTTCAGCATTCTGTCCGTTTCTTCACTCCCTGACTCTGAGTGTGTGAACGTGGCATTCTTTGGTCAATGAAATGAGGTGGAAGTCACAGTGTGCCTGTCCTGGGAGCCTAGGACTATGAGGTCTTGTGCATTTCCACTTGCTTTGTTGTTCTCCTGCCACCCCCACGAGCACATACCAGGATAGCCTGCTGGGTCGGGAGAAGGATGAGAGGCACGTGGAGCAGAGCCATCCCAGCCTAGATCAGCCGACCCCCAGGCATTGAGTGAGCTCAGCCAGATCGGCAGAGCTGGCTGCTGAGCCAGCGTAGACTAGCTGATCCCTAGCTGACCCTCAGATGCACGAGCTACATAAATGTTCATCGCTGTAAGCTGGTGAGATTTGAGGGTAGCTTGTTACATAGCATTTCTGTTGCAAAAGCTGCCTGATGTATTTACTAATGCTTCTCCCAGTGTCTGGCAGATGGGATGTTAAATAAACTCATTCAATGAATAACTGTGAATTGAGGATGGAAGCATATCCCATTTTACCTTCACAACAATCCTCTAACATGGTCAAGCGTAATTGCCCAAAATTAGAGAAAAAAGAATCTGAGGCCCAGAAGGGTTACATAGCTACCTAAGATCACACAGCAAGAAAATAGCAAAGCCAGTGTTTGAATCCAGGTCCTGTGCCTCTAAGGCTAGTGCTCTTTTCAGCACATGTGAGCACAGCCAGAGCTGGCCCTACAGCCCTGTGAGTGGCACTGCCTGGCCTTGGTGTTGGGTCTTTATGAGGCAGGTACCAAGGGCTTCCCACCTGCCAGTTCGTGGTCAATGTGAGCACGAATGGAAGGGCTGAAACCCTCAGAGGGACATCAGCAGTGTGGCACCGGGACCCTTAATTTCACTTGGCCAAAGCCAAATGTGGAACGGTTCGGGTTGGAGAGGAGGTGGCAGGTTTTGTTTTCTCTCCTGATACTGTGCTGTGAGCCTCGGAAGTGTGTCAGCATCTCATTACAATACCGAGTCATGACTGTAAGACCCATGGACGAGACCAGGAGCACAGGGCTGCACTCCTGCCAGGAGGGGTGAGCCTGGTCCTACCCCTACCCTGTGCTTGAGGAAATACTCACTATCCCTTAAGCCCCTGGGGGTGAGGACTCCCGTCTTTCAGATGTTTCGCCCCTGCCAAATCCTTCCTATGGAATCTTCCCTCTTTCAGCTCTAAAATACCCTGTTGGGATGTGCTCTGGAACCTTAAGAGCCTTGCGACTCAAGTTCTCACGCCTCCTTCTCCCATGCGCTTCCCTGATGAAAGCTCCCCGAGCTTTGCATGAGCTCTGACCCTTTGGAAAGTTATGTGAGCATCACATGAGCTGCCTTATGGGGCTTTGGGAGGCTTCAATGTAACCTGGCTAGGACAGATCTAGAAAGCCACGCCATCTCATCTCCTGAGAACCTGTCATTTAGCAAATGGACACGAGCAGACCTTCCTGAGCTGCCCCACAGAGTAAGGACATCAGACCCAGTGGAGAACAGCCAGGGAAACCTCTGTCTCCATCACAAATGGAGGGGAAGGAAGCGCAGGGGGGAAACACACGGGTGAAGGCACAAAGGAAGTCTCTCTGGACAAGCTCTACCGGGGACAGTGGTCCAGGGAGATGAAAGGCACTGGACCAGGAGTATCAGAATCTAGCGTCACCTGCAAGAGGCTTGGTGATTGTCCTTGAACAAGACCTGCATCCTCGTCCCTCACCCCCATTCCCAGCCTGGGCTTCAGTCTCTGGGAAATGAGGGAACAGATCAGCTAAAGCCCTTTCCAATGGTAAGAGTCTTGGATCCTGAACTCAGGCGGGTCTTAGCAACAGCATCGTCAGGAGTCTGGCCACAGACATCACTAAGTGACCCGTCGGGGCCTCTCTCCCTGCTGACTCCTCCACGCTTGCTGCTCACGGCTCCCCACCTCCCCAAACATGTCCCTTGTGACCACTTCCCAGCATTTCTACAGCCTCTTTTTGAGCTGGGCCCGGAGAAGGCTGGAGTCCAGGGGGGTCTGGCGCACAGAGGGGGCGTGCGTGGCGGCAAAGGGGCACCAGGGAGGGGCTTGGTGGGCACTTACTGCGGGCCCCGTGAAGGGCACATGGTCACAGTTCTCCTGCCAGGACTGGTTGAGGCTCTGGGCAAACTCTTGGAAGAAAGCATGGGACTGGTTGAAAATGGAAAATCCCAGGATGTTGACGCGATCATCCACGAGGCTGTCTATCCTCTGGAGCGAAAACTCCTGAAAGACGCAGCAGTCAGAGCAGAGCAGGGTTAGGAAGGGAAGAGTGGGGTGGGCTCTGCAGGAGTACAGCTGGGCAGTGCGTTCTAGCCACGTGGACACCATTGCCAGGCGCTCTGCTAGGTGTCAGAGTCCAGAGATAACGGAGAGTTCTTCTTCATGTAGCTCACAGTGTTGAGGTGCCAGGAGGGAGAAGAGAGAAATAAACAGAAAGATGTCTAAGAGAGGCATGTGTATGATGCTCTGGGTGGAGAGAGAAAGAAAAACACAGATGAGATTGTGGAGGCAGGACTGGGTCTGCAGAAGGTGTGACCCATGAGCTGAGTCTTGAAGGATGCCTAGGCGTTTTCTGGGTAGAAAATGTGGATGGACAAAGGCTATTCCAGACAGAAGTCACCATGGATACAAAGGCATGGAGGTGAGACAGTGCGTGGGCGCCTGCAGTGTACTTTGACAGAAGCATCGCTCCTCAAAGTGTGTCCGCAGAATACCTGCCATCAGACTCCCCCAAGTATCTGTAAAAAAAGTGATGATCCCTGCACCCCACCGAACACCAGCTGAATCTGCGTCTCGGGAGCCGAGGCCCAGGAGTCTGCTTTTACAGCTGGGCCCAAGGTTATACGCACACTTCATCCTGTAGTGATGGGACCTGAGGGCACTGTCAGCAGAGGAGTGACAAGGTCAAGTTTGCTAAGAAGGTCTGCAGGTGGGGCTGCGCCTTCATTTGTTATTACTATTGTTTACTCATTTAACACACATTTAAGTGCTTATTGTGTGCCAGACACGGGCACAGAGGATGTTCTAGACACAGAAGTTGTGAACAAGAAACACATTTCCTGATGTCCAGGAACTTGCAGCTTCGGGGAAAAGACAGATTGTAAATAGACAAATAAATACATATACTGTCAGATATCTATGGGGGGTTAGGGTGGGGCTGCTACTTGAGATGAGGCAGTCAGAGAAGCCCCATGTGGGGCAGTGACATTTAGAAGCTCAAAGGAATTCTCCCAGGAGGCGTGGCCCTCACCCGATCACCTGACCGGGGCCACGTGTTCACTCAGCTATAACCTGCAGGCGTGAGTCTCACTGAGGCCAGATAGTGTCACAGGGAGAAGAATCTCCCTCCTCAGGCAGGGCTGAGCTCAGAGCCCTGGACTCCCAAGACCCACCTTGGCCCTATATAGGGAAACCAGGCAATTCGGCTCGCCAATTCCTGCTCCCGGAATAATGCCTTCAAATGCGGGTCAGGCCATCCTTGTGCGTTGAATTCACATTCATCACACGTTCATTCCACGTGCCTCGCACACAGCTCTGCGCCCGGTGGGCACATGGTCGTTAGGCCCCAGGACTAAGCCATCTGCCACTAGCCTGACAGGACCGATGGCACGGGTCTTGGGCTTACTTTGTGGCTGAGCAGAAACACGACTTTCCTTCAGGAGGCCTCCTTGTCTTAAGACTCAGCTGCTCTAGGCCCCTGGCACATCCCCGGCATCCTCCCTCACATCCACAGCCACGGCCAAGCCCTTGGGCCGCAGGCCTGAGCTCTGCCCGGAGTCCATCCTTATTAGCTGCAGCTTGCGGACTGAAGTTACAAAGGCCCCTTTGGAGCCACCAACCCCTGACAGCGTAGAGTGGGGTGAGGATTAAGTGTATTTTGGATCCTGCCACACTCCCGCCAGGGGAACACGGACGTGCCAGAGAACGTATTGATTCATAAGCTGATATTATCTCCTGTCTCCCTAATAGGGCAGCTACCCATGCGCCACGGGCTATCAGCAGACACGAGGGGACAGATGGCTAATGAGAAGAGACGCGCCTGGCAAGGGGGAGGTGGCAGGGTGCAGAGCCAGGCTGCTGTCAGGCAACCGAGGGGCCTCCCCAGCTGTGGTTGATGTGGAGGGAGACGTCCCCACTCCCTCGGCTTCCTCGTCGATGTGGGCAGCTCATCACGCCCCGCCCTATCCTCACACGCACAGCCTGGTGGAAGGAGGCCCATTTCAGGAATCCCCGACACTGTGATGTCTACAGACGCACCGTGGCAGTAGAGGGGATACGCGGTAGGGGCTTTGGTGTTCCAATCCAGGTCCCACACTATACTGAAATGTATGACCTTCAGGAAGTATGGCCTTCAGGATCTGGGCTTCAGATCCTCATTTAGTAAAGTGGGTGCAATGACAGCAACCTCAGAGATTGTTCAAGGAACAAGTAAGATGCACGCACAAGGCGTATCACATCTGGCCCAAAGGAAGTGTTCAACACGCGACAGTTACCGAAATGCTACCATGAGATCGCGGGCAGCTTCTGGCTCCCTGCTTCTTTAGTTCCACTTGCCTTGGAAACCTGAGTTCGGAACGTGTTTCCTTGAAATGCACGTCACCGGCAGAGTAAGAATGAATGAATGAATGAATTACAGACACTTAGCGACAGCCCCTCCAGAAGTCAGCCAGCTTGTCTTCCTGCCTTTTCATTCCTACCTTCTCATCCCCTAATTATATCCTATTTTCAAAGGCCCCCTTAAGATAAAAAGATCCAGGAGCTTCCTTGATAATCCATTGCATTTATAATGACCCATGGGAGAGCTTGTAAAAGGACAAGAAAGGGGTGGTGTGTTCTCTTACTGTAATTTCCCAGGACACTCCAGGCTCTATTCTTTAAGCATCCCCACAGTTAGGAAATGCTTCCTTATGTCTAAACACTCTCCTGCTGCTATTGAAGACTGGTATCTAAGCAAATATGGGAACCAGCTGACCACCACCAGTCTGTACGCAAAGAAAATCTAAGCTCTAGTTATTTCTCAGAGCGTGTTCCTCAGGACACTAGCTTTTCCAGGAGGCGTTAACAGGCGTTTCGTGAAAACAAGGTCCCACGTTCAAATGAGGTGAGCAAACACTGCGTGTTCTAGTCACCTTTTCAAGATTCACAATGCACGCTAGCACATTAAAGGGTTAAAGAAGGCCTACAGTAAAGCAGCTTAATTTTGCTCAACCCAGAACTTTCCAAACATACTGACCATGGAACACTTTTCCGCCCCAAATCCATGAATGTCTCGCAGGAGCCTTCTACAGAATGTCCGGTGGGAAATGTTACCCTAAGTATATCCAGGAAAACATGTATCATAACTCCCAAACTAAGTGGTGGAGGCACTAAGCTGAGAGGGATATTACATAAAATTAACCAGTTTCAGGATGGGAGGGGAGTAAAGGCCCTCTGGCTCCTGTCGTCCACCATGAGCTCTAGCCAAGCCTCACTCAGGTGCCCTGTGCTCCCCCGGCCACGCTGCCCGGCTGGCTGTGACCTTAACCGAAATGACAAAGTGTTAGGAGCCCTGGGGTGGATCAGGTTCTCACGGGGACCTTGATTCTCTTCTTATAAATGTCCCGGGAAGGAATATCTCAAGGTCCCCACTCCCAATGGCAGTGGATTCCATCATCACCGAGAGACCAGGGGAACCAGGGTGAATAACAGAGCCAATGGCCGCCTGGTAAGGCCGAGTGGTGGCACAGAGACCAAAATCAAGTCTTCAATTACCCCAAGAGCGCTTGCCTTTGTGACGGTGCTTGTGGTGCCAACATATTTTATGCCTGTGTCTTCTTGCGCCCGAGGCCTGTGTTTTCCTGAGAGCAGGGATGTGTCTGCCCCATTTTCGAACCCCACACTGCACCCAGAATAGTGCCCGATGCCTAGAAGTTGTTTGGTAAATATCAGTCAAGGCTGTTGATGGAAGACGTTTCAACACCCTGGGGTCCTCCCTATGCCTGACTCCGCTCATGGTCTCACCCCTATAGAAGGTATAAGAACCTGCGCAGAACTGGTACCACCCCTTGATTGCCTTCCGGAAGTTACATTATTATGTTTTGAAAGGCAAATCCCTGACAGCTTGTTTTCTTATCACTGGGCTTCCTCATTTAAAAGGTTTTAAATGTGCACACATTTGTGTATGTGTGAGCATACGTGAGCATGTTTGTGTGTGTGTGTGTCCTTCTGTATACAGTGATCTTCAAGGGACTGAGTAACTGCAATTAAAGGTCACGTCATGGCCACAAGTGAATACAGGGGAGTGTTACCTGGAATGAAGGGTGTTCAGAACAGGCCTGGAAGGAACGCGGCACGCGTAAAGGCTTGAGAGCCACGTGGGTGCTGTATCTCAGCTGAGTGACCCTCACTTTCTCCAGCAGCTGTGACATGTCCAATGTCCTGGTTTGCCCACTGGCGTCCACTCACCGGCCCGTTGCAGGGGCCACTCCACGGCCCTACAGCCTGCGCATCCACCAGGCCAGGAGGAAGGGCAGGCTGTGAGGGGGGAGGGGAGGGGGGAGGGGGCAAGGTCAGCCGACTTTGATCCAGACTCGGCTCCTATACTTGACTTTAAGGAGAAAAGCAGGAAGCCAAAGCACAGGTCCAGACCACGTCCTGGGGTCAAGTCCATCTCCTAACCCTTTGCTGCCTAGGCCTGGGTCCAGGTGAAATGGGGAAGTGGGGGAAAGGCATTGTATTCTCTCTGCCCAGCAGCCCCTTCTCCCTTATTTCTTTTCCCTGTTTCTAACCCACCTAGGGCATGACTATCGCCTGGGACACTTAAGCTAGACACTTCAAAGGCAGCCTCAAGCCCCGCTTCCTTTAACTGGTCAATCCTTTCCAATCTGTCTCCTAAATGTCTCCTGAATCTGTCCCTTCCTTTTCAATCCCACCAGGTCAGGCCTGCATCATTTCTCCCTTGCAGTCGCCCATTAAGCGAACTGCCCCTCTGATCTCGGGAGACGTGGCCACTACATGGCACAACTCCCAGCTGCCATTCACATCGATGGTAATGTGAATGGCGCCCCCTGGAGTTGTGCCATGTGGCAATCTCATCAGGAGACAGCAGGATATGGTAGAAAGAGATTTCGAAATAAGACAGTCCTGGGTTCAAATCCTGTCTCGTCACATATTGGTTGGGTGATCTTGGGCACGCCGGTAACCTCTCTGAATTTCGATCTGCTCACCTGTAAAATGCAGATAAGGACAACCACCTTGCAGGGCTAATTCACACATAGTGCAGTCCATCCTCCATGCTGCCTCTTCTCCTTCCTTCTCCCGGTCTCCACACTCTAGCTGGGTCCTGACATAGGGAACTATCTGGCCTGGGGGCTTCTCTTGCCTTCTCCTCTCCCCCCTCGCTCTGCAAGAAGCTATCCTTAGCTACTTGTCAAATGAGAAAAGTTTTGCTAAGCAAGTCACCATGAGGTGCTAAACTGCTTGCTGTGGCTATTTGTGTCGAGACAGAAGCCTTGAGTTGAAGCTCCAGATCTTCCAACTATACATAACTCCAACAAAGCAAAAATTATAATAATAATAACTGAGACCATTTATTGACCACCAACTGTGTGCCTGGCAGAACTAAGCACTTCACATGCATGATCTCAATCCACCCTTACAGCAGCCCTATGGCATGAGTTATCAGCGTCAATTTATAGCTGAAGGAGCAGAGACCCGGAGGAGTGAAGTGGCTTTCCCATGGCCACACAGCTGTAAACAGACCCAGACCCAGTGCTCTATGTGCTTGGACCACTTGCTCACCACCGTGAGTGGGGCACCAAGGGGCAGAGGACACTGTGGGTTCGTGCTGATTGTGCCGTAAAAGAGCTGGTAAAATAGAGTTAAATTCATTTCAGAATACACACAACTCGACTTTAAGAGCAGTGGCTTCTTTTTTTTGCGGTACGCGGGCCTCTCACTGTTGTGGCCTCTCCCGCTGCGGAGCACAGGCTCCGGACGCGCAGGCTCAGCGGCCATGGCTCACAGGCGCAGCCACTCCGCGTCATGTGGGGTCTTCCCGGACCGGGGCACGAACCCACGTCCCCTGCATCGGCGGGCGGACTCTCAACCACTGCGCCACCAGGGAAGCCCATGATTGATAACTTTTAACTTTCTCACCCCGGGAGCACTGAGAACACCAAAAGATTCCAATTTCTTAAGCCATTATTAAGAAGCTGGAATGATGGAAGACATCCTCAAGACTACATCACTCCTAAACTTGAACTTCTTATTGTTCCACCCCAATCTAATCCCCTCCCTTGGTTGCCTACCTGTGAATGTGACCACTATTCACCCGTCATTCAGGCTAGGATCTGGAATTCACCCTCCACTTCTCCCATTCTCACACACCTCATCTCATCCATGTATGCACGCATGCAGTCAGTCATTGTCACTGGAAACATTTCATCTCCTTAACGTCTCTTGAATTTGTCCCCTGCTCTCCATCCCTGTCGCCTCTACCTCAATTCATATCTTCACCAGCTTATTCTTGGACTACAAACGAATTTTGGTTTCCCCTCCTCCAGTCTTGCCTTTCTCCAGGTTCCTCCTTCATGCTATAGCTGGAGAGCTCTTTCTCAACTATCCATTTGATCACGCATCCCTCTCCACCTCCCAATGCTGCTGACTGCACACGGGACAAAACCAAACTCCTGGACATATCTGTCTTTTCACGCTATGATTCCTGTTTACCCCCTGCTCATTCTTCACCTTGACCTCCTCCATCAACCAAGAACTGGCCGCTGTCCTCACAGGTATACCTATCATCACTTAAAGATTTTTATCACATGAGTTTGTTCAAAGCAACTTCCCAAGGACTGGGTGCTATTGAAGGCAACTGTACTTACATTACCAGCAGCTACCCTGGTGCAGAGCTTATGGAAAGAAGTCAGGGCTGGTGACTGAATGAATTGAGGAAGGGAACACCTGTCAGGCTCTTCCTCATCTTACCGCATGGGCAGCCTGGTCCTCTCTACTTTCAAGGCTCTTTCATATGGCTATAGCCATTCATTTTCCCTTGGGACCCAAGGTAGGGTGGAGGCCAGGACCCAGACCCTTGTCTTATAAGTGGCCTCGTGGCCTTTCTCAGGAAAGCCCCAAAGCCACCAGGAGTCCAGAATCTCTTGGGTACGCTCACATCCTCTCCCTCCCTCCAGGGACCTGTCTATTTATCTGCATCAAAGCCTGTGCTCTCAGCAGACTAGGTGATTGCTTTTTGTGTAATAGGTCTTTGAAGAAAGGAGCAGCTGGGATGCTAATTCATACCTGTCAGTGAATTCCAATTAATGGGAGATCTGGCCCTAAAACTTCCGGCTCCCAGCTCTCCTGGCTTCTTCTCCCTGCGTGTCTCCTATTCATTTATCTCCATGATCTGAGCATGTTACAGCCCTCCCTCCCAGGAACCCTGTCCCTCCTCTGCTTTTCTTTCCCGACATGAGTCCACAAACAGGACTTCAAAAGCAGACCGTATTCTCTTGTTCAGCACTCTGTTGTCTGTACCTTACTCTGCGTCTGTGCTTAGCAAGTGCTCACGCATTCATTAAATGAATTCATGTTCACCAGCAAACGCCCATCAGGGTGGGACCACCTTTACCAGGAAGAAGGAAGACAGAGGCCAGTGGGGAGAACCCTCCCACCTCTCCCCCAGCAGCTCTGTCTTCATTTTGTCTTTAGAAGACTTTTGCGCCGCTGGGACTAAATAAGTGGTTACTAACTATAAAGCCGAAACCTCAGTAGATCAAACTGACATGAGCAATGGTGGAGGCTTTGTGCTCTCCCCTTGGGCTGGGGGCGCCACTGCTTTTCCGAAGGCCTGCTTCCTCTGTCAGGCATTGATTCCTCACCTCTGAGGCCCCCTGCACTCAGGATCCACTGATCAGGCCTTCTGTCTACACGTCAGGTACCAAACCTCTCTCTTTCCAGGTCCCAACTCATTAGCCGCAGGCATGTAGAGACCCAAGGCACCCCTCCCCATCTCAGCAGGGGTGCTAGGAGTTGTTGAGGAAGACGAGTGACACTGTCAGTCAGCAGCCTCGGCCACCTCCCCATTCTGCAGCAGGACCAGTGAGGGGCTCCTACAGGGGCTGGGCGTCTCGCTGCCTACGACACACTCGAGATCACTCAGGAAGTATGTGACTAAGGCAGGACCGGGACCTGAACCACCGGGCAATCAGACGGGTTCCCACAGCAGGAGGGAAATGTACGTAACAGGAGATTTTCCAGATCTTGGCCATTTTTGCCTCATTCTGCAAAAAAACAAAAACAAACCAAAAAATCCTATCTCTGTCAAGGTACATCTCCTTAGTGGCAAGGGGAGGCAAGTCCCAAACAGTGGTGAGCACAAGTGCCAGGGGCACAGAGAGGGGTGGCCCTTCTCTCAGAATGCCTGTCTATTTTCCCAAGCTGCGAGCTAACTGCAAGCTGAGGCCTGAAAGGTGAGCGGGAGTCAGCAGGTTAGGAGGTGGAGCAGCTTCTAAGACAGAGAAAGCCCAGGATGCACGGAGCCCTGAGGAGTGAGCGAGGCAGTGGCTCCGTGCGGGGCCCTGCAAGCCACCCCGTCTGGCTGGGGTGCTGGGCTACGGGGAAGGGTGCAGGTAGAGCCCAGAGGTCTGTTCAAAAGGGGCTGCTTTGGACTTTATCCTGGGGGTGATGGGGAGCTATTGCAGGGTTTTAAGCAAAAGAGAGGTATCATTAAAAGTAGTTTTAGGGTTTCCCTGGTGGCACAGTGGTTGAGAGTCCACCTGCCGATGCAGGGGACACGGGTTCGTGCCCCGGTCCGGGAAGATCCCACATGCCGCGGAGCGGCTGGGCCCGTGAGCTATGGCCGCTGAGCCTAAGCGTCCAGAACCTGTGCTCCGCAGCGGGAGAGGCCACAACAGTGAGAGGCCTGCGTACTGCAAAAAAAAAAAAAAAAAAAAAGTGGTTTTAGAAAGATCTTAACTCTGGGCCAAGATAAAAATCCAGCTTTGAAACTCACAGGAGAGGCGTCCACCATGTGGGTGATGGCTGGAGGCTTCAGCTGGATGGGCAGGTGTCATGCTTACCACTGGGCTGTGAACGGGAGCTGTCAGCACCACAAACACAGGGCCGGGGGAGCCTCAGATGGTGATTCATTGAGCGGTTGGTGCCTTTGACACTGAGGGAAGCCTGATGCTGGGGAGAGAGGAGCTGGATTGCTTAATAATAACAACAGCATTTGCTATTCCTAATGGCGCTTGTAATACAATCACACTTATAATGTAATAATAATACGATTTGCCATAATGTCTTTTCTGCTCGGTTTCTTTATGCTTTCCAAACATTCATTACATCCCAAACACTCTTCTCAGCAGGGCCCAAATTCCTCAGTGCCAGGATCCCCTGAGGTAGCTGCAGCATCCCAAGGGGGCTCAGTTTCCCCTCTGCAGAGCACCAAAGGCGTCGAGGGGCATGCCCCGCCAGAGCCCCGCAGTGGGCCAGCAGAGGGAACCTGGGTCTACCATCTATACTGTCAGGGGATGTACCATTTCCTGTCCTAAGAGACTCCAGGGCCTTCCTCCTGCTTCCCTGGCTACATCTCTCCTTGTCTCTCCGCTCACCAGGTGACTGGGGGGAGGGGGAGGGAGAAAATGAAATAAACTAATTCACATGATCAGTGCACGGAGTAGGCAGGATTCTAAGATGACTCCTGCCAGGATTCCATGCCCCCCCACACACACAATCCTTAGGAATGTGACTGTGTGATGAATTTGACTTCTGTGATTAGGTTATGCTGTATGGCACAGCTGACTTTAAAAGAGGGAGATTATCCAGGCACACTAGCCCTTTAAAAACAGTTTTCTCTGGCTGCTTGCGGAAGAGGACGTCAAAGAGATTCAAAGTATGAGAAGGCCTGGACTAGAGGGAGGTTCTCTGTTGATGAAATGGAGACATCACAGAGGGCATCATGGCCAAGAAAGGGATGAGATGGAGGGGATGGAGGGGTCACGGGCAAGGACCGGAGAGTGACCTCCGGACGCTGAGAGTGGTCCCTAGGCAAGAGCTCGGAAGAAAACAGAGATTCCAGTCCTGCAACCAACCACAAGGATATGAATTCTGCCAACAACAGGAATGAGCCCGGATGAGGTCCCTGAGTTCCTGATGAGAACGTGGCCGGCTGACACCTACATTTCAGCCTGAGCAGAGAGCCCAGCCGTACGGTGCAGACATCTGACCTACGGAGCTGTGAGCCAGTCGCTGGTGAGGTTTAAGCTGCTAGCTTTGTAGTAGTCAGTTTCACAGTAATAGATAACTCAAACAGCACAGGAAAGCAATAAAGATCAGTTTGTTAAGGACAAGATGTGGGTAGGGAGGTGAAGGGCAAGTTCTCCGCTGGACCACTTGTTGATTGAATGACCTCGGATGAAGCTTTCAGATTTCTCTGGGCCTTAGTTCCCTGCTTGGTGGAACTGGAGACTTGTAGTGATATTTTGAGGATTTAACATCTTGAACATAAATTTCCTGGTATGGTGTCTGGCACATCGCTGGAACTTGGGGGGGATGATGATTACAATACCAGGTTGTGGAAATGGGTAGATTTTTATGATCAGACTCTTGATTGTGGATTATTGGGAATTACTGGATCACTGGACAGAGGCAAGGCTGGGGCATCTCTCACTGAATTAATGGGACTATCCATGACAGAGGTCAAGGCAGGTCTCCCCTCTCCCAAAGCTCTATTAGGCAGAAGGTGCGAGCAGTCAGAGGGGGACGTTTCCATTACGTTTCTAGAAATACTGAGTCAGCGTAGTCCCCAGAGTCTAGTTCTTATTTCAATTTGATTTATCTCACAGGTGCAGTCTGGTGCAGCCTGTCAGCAACACACACACAGGCATGGATGTGGGAGAGCGAGAAGAGAGAGAGAGAGGGAGAGAGAGAGAGCGTGTGTGTGTGTGTCGGGGCAGATGCAAGGAATGAGCTTCAATTCTGTTAAATGGATGATACCCAAATATCTCCAAACGTGGTTCTGGGAGTCCCGTGGGACCTGTGTTCACTGTCACACTGTTTGTCAAATGTGAGTAAAGGGGCTGACAGATAATTGGTTCCTCCAACGCCAGGGTTTCTTCACCTCCACCAGGGTTTCCACACCCCCTATTGAACACTCCTTCAGTTTCTACTGATTTTCCTGGCAATATTCATTCTGCTCTCATACCCCTTGCCGCACGCCATTAGGGATCAAGTGTATTTGGAAACTCCTGCCTCACCTTAAATAGCCAGGTCTCACTGTGAGGCCCAGGTGCCGGGCTCCTGTTCCCCAATCCAAGCCCTGGCTGGGATGCTCTCTTTAGGCCAGTGGTGCCCATCACCTTGAGGGGAGAATGGTTGACAGCTATCCAAGTGAGCCTGGAGTGACTCTGGCATTTACGACCAGCTACCACCACAAGAAAGGTGTCAACTTAGGTTCACTTGTGACTCCCATCTTCCTTCTTCACCTGCCTTACGCAGGACAGGGAAGTTGGCAATTGGCTGCCTGTGTGGAGTGATGTGAAGGCTCTGAAGGTTTCTCCCCGCCTCAAAATACCTTCTTCACTAAATCTACAGTCTCCCATAGGATCCACTTCCTTGGTAAAGGCTTTGGTTAAAAAGCAAAGGTCTGAGGCATTAAGCTGTGTGTTTAGAATATCCCCCTTCCCCCCACCCAACCTAGCTAACTATTAATTCTTTAAGGCCACTGGGTGTGGCCTCGTCCAGCAAGCTTTATATGAGCTGGCCAGGCTCACAGGTAATACTCTGTGCATATCTTCATCATTTTAACCCACTGCTTTACAATCATCTGTTTGGGTTTGTCTGCCCTCCTAGTCTGACCTCCTCAGAGAACGGACTTGTTCATTGTTGCCCCTGACCTGCAGCCCAGTAAGTGCTCAATTGATGTTGACCAGTGAATGCATGAAATTTGGAGAGGAGACCTCTCCCGGCCACTTCTGACCACTGTGAGAGCTAAGTCACTTTGCCGCTTCAGTTGTTTTCCCTCAACTGTAAAATGACGAGATTCAGTTAGATGCTCTCAAAGATCCCTCCAAATTCAATGCTGTCATCAGCCATTCACATATTGGCACGAACTGGATTTTCAGTTTGAGAAGGCCCGTTGTCCATCAGGGCTCCGAGGAGGTGGCCTGGATGCGGGACACAGGACAGCTCCTTCTGGGCAAGAGGGTGTGAGAGGACCAGACACTCACGAGCCAGGGGTGCTGCCCACCAGGGTGGGGTGGAGGGGACTAGGACAGCAGAGGGCACTGGAGGGACAAGCCAACCGGACAGGGACACTAGAACCCATGAAGAGGAAAGCCACCTGCTTCATGTGCCAGGAGAATCCATCCAGTCATTTACTACCGATTCATCCAATCCATAATGTTGACAGAATTGAAGAGTTGAAAGGTCTTTGGAGATCCTTTAGTTTATCCCCAGGGGAGAAAGGTCTTGTCCAAGGTCACACGTGGTCAGTTAGTGGGACAGCCAAGAATAGCCCTTGCACCTGCCAATGCCAGCTTCTAATGCTGAAAAGTCCAGCAATTTTGCAGAGTGGGTGGAATGTCATCTGACAGGACCCTTCCTCTGCCGGCCCTGGCTTCCCTCTCTCCATTACACGCCCCTGCTCCAGCCATGGCAGGCACCGTGCTCTTTCTTTCTCAAGCCTACAATGCTTACCTCTGTCCACATGTCACCCTCCCACGATCCTTTCTAACCTTCCCTCAATAAACCATTCAAAGGAAGCCATATCTGCAAACCTCTCTCCCAGTTCCCAAAAAAAGCACTAAATACTCCCTCCTCTGGGCTTCCACACCTTGCCTTTATAGAGCTCTTCAAGCCACATCCTACTGCTGCTTGCATTCCCAGCACACAGTAGACACGTGATAAACGTTTGCTGAATAAGAGGAGTTGACTTTAAGCATTTTCCATAGGTAAGTCGCTTAATCATGACTAGCTAATGTTTTTTATTTTGTTTTGTTTTTGTTTTTGCGGTACGCGGGCCTCTCACTGCCGTGGCCTCTCCCGTTGCGGAGCACAGGCTCCGGACGTGCAGGCTCAGTGGCCATGGTTCACGGGCCCAGCCGTTCCGCGGCATGTGGGATCTTCCCGGACCGGGGCACGAACCTGCGTCCCCTGCGTCGGCAGGCGGACTCTCAACCACTGCGCCACCAGGGAAGCCCGCTAATCATTTTTAATCCCATAACTTGGGCCAAGGGACTCCCAACTGTCAGCCAGTTTCCCCAAATGCAAATTCAGAAAATAAGTTTCAGTCAATGCTTCCTGAATCTTTTTCCAATTCTCCCTGCCATTCCCCCTGAATACATCCCCCTCTACCAATAGCCTAGTTCAGACAACAGACACAAGAGGGTTGGCAGCCAGAGAGCACAATTCTGGAGTAATAACTTCTCCTTAAGATGCTGTTGTACCCATGTACGCCCAGGAGACATCCGTCACTGCCAGATATGCCACCTCTCCGGGTTTGCATTTGGTAGCAGGGGTACCTGGGAAGCTCAGACAGACACATGGGGAGCTTTCACTCCATTACTCTTTTCCTAGTTGCACTAAAAACATATTCACTCACCAAAGTGTACTGTATTATGCAGAGTGGTTCTCTTAAAAGGCACAATAAAGGTGAAATATGTAGATGGTCTTAATAATTTTACAATAAACTACACTTTAGAACCAATTGCTCTGGCACTGGAAAGTTGTCCGACTGATGGATTGTAGCTGTTGGCTAGCTGTGTGTGTGCGTGTGTGTAGGGGTATGTGTGTGTGTGTGGGGGGGGGTATGCTTTCAGTAAAAGACCGCAAGATATGAAAGACACTCACGTACCGTGGGAACTGTAGTTCTAACTACAATTAGGCGAGAGACCAATTATGAAATGTCTCTGATAACAATGGCGTTTTGGAAAGCTAGAGGCAGTAAACCAGGACACCAAGGTCTAAGCGTGAACATACTCAACAGGGAAGTGGGAAAGAGGGGAGAAAAGGGAGTAATGTTTACCAGCAGCCCACTGAGGATTAGAAACCTTCCATGTTCCTCACAAAATGATGTTATAGGAATTACCATCCCCATTTTACAAAAGGGAAAACTGAGACTCCAGTAGGTTAACGTGCCATGTGTGCATCTCATGTATGGCAGGGCCCAGATTCAAACTCAGGTCCTCTCTGATCTGAGTCCCCGGCTGCCTCCTTTAAGCCATGTTTCCATCCTCTGTGTCAACACAGCCATGAGGCTCACCAAACCTCACGTGCCAAGTCATGGGGACAGCGGAGAGGACTAGATAATTTCATAATGACCTTGAAAACCTGAAGTAGAGGTTTTGTTTCAAAGACCCTTGGGTTCTGGCTCCATGAGTCTGGTGCCAGGTGCTGGCCTGAAGAGGCCACTTGACCCAGGCTGACCCAGGCATGGTGTGGCCAGTAAAAAAGTATGATCAGTCTTGGTGCCAACGCTGGGCCTCAGGTTTTGACACCTCCCTCACCCATCAGAACCCCCTGAAACCCTGTATCTTAGATCCTGAATGAAACCGCCCTTCCCGGTCTTGCACATACCTAACTTCAAATCTGTTCAGCCCAGAATGGAGGAAGGGCATTCCAGATCGACTAGTTACCACGTGGGCTATGAAAATGCCAAGGCATCCTCGGGAAAGGGGGGCCGGGCCCAGCTCCTCCTGCCTAAGCTGTGGAACTTTGTGCTCATGGGCTTAGCTGGGATGAGCTAATTCCTACTGGATGAAGGAGATGAGCCATCTCATCCGGCCACCCCTCCTAGTCCAAGAACTCTATCATGTCATGAACTTCTCCATTCATTGACTCAATACATATCGATTGTGTGCCAGTAGGTGACTGGGGTACAGTGATGGACCAGTGATGGTCTTGCCTTTACGAAGTTCAAAGTCTGGTGGAGAGGTCAGATATAGAAGGAGGAATTCCCACGAGATGGATGCTACAAAATACGGAAGACAAGGTGCTGTGAGAGCGTGTAACAGCAGACTCAACACAGCGGGTGTCAGGGGAAAGTTCTTTAGGAAGCGACATTTTAGGAAGACCTAAAAGATGAATAGGGTTGGTCCGTCAGGGGATCAGGAGAGCAGGACGGTGAGCATTCACGTTCTCTGGAATCATTTGTTTCTTCCCTCCCTGTCTGCCCCGGCTCCCCTTTCTGTAATAATTTTAGCAACCTCAGTTACTTATGGCTAATCTCTCTGATCAACCTCTAGAAAAATAAACACAGGCTCAGTCTGCTTGACAATAACATGGACCCAGAGGAGAAAAATTGGCTGCATATATCCATTCTGCCCAAACAAGATAGAGACTAGGGCATGGAGGGGTTATTTCTGCAAGACTCAGAAGGACCTGGCTACTCCTTGGGAATCCACGGAGCTGTTAGTTTCTACTGCTTCCAGGGCCCCATGGGCCCTCGATCCAATGGATCATCCTCCCCTCTCTCCAGGAAACATTCCCAACCACAGGGTGCTATGAATTGTAATGCCCTCAACTATGTGTAGGATGAAATAAGTCCAGAGCTGGAAAGACCCTCAGAGATCACCTAATACAACATCATAATTTTCAGATGAAGAAGCTGAAGCCCAGCGAGGAGAAATGGCACGTCTAGATAAACGCAGTAGAGTGAGGTGGCTAAGAGCTAACTGCCTGGGTTTGTGCTCTGGCTCTACTACCTTGTACAGAGTATCAAAACTTTATGAGCCTCAGCTTTCTCATCCCTAAAATGGGGATAAAACAGTGCTCTGCTCGAGTTGTTGTGTGAGGTTTAAACGAGAAAATAACTGAGAAGCACTTATTACAGAGCCTTGCATGTAGAAGGTAGTCAATAAATATCAACTATCACTGTTACTATGTCACCCAGCTATTTAGTAGAAGGGCCATAACTAGAAGCCACAGCTGCTTCACTGTCCATCCTCTGCATGATGAGGCCTCCTGCTGATGCAACCCTTCCTCATGCAAATGTAACCCTACAGGTGCTGGTGTAACCTTGTCCCATGCAGGTGTAACCCTACAGGTGCTGGTGTAACCTTGTCCCATGCAGGTGTAACCCTACAGGTGCTGGTGTAACCCTTCTCCATGCACGTGTAAGCTTTCAGGTGCTGGTGTAACCCTTCTCCATGCAGGTGTAACCCTACAGGTGCTGGTGTAACCTTGTCCCATGCAGGTGTAACCCTACAGGTGCTGGTGTCACCCTGCGCCATGCCTTCTGACACCCAGACAGCACTTGGCCCCTTCTCTCTAGATTCCCCAAAGGAAAAAACTCTGAGATGCCGGTGCCTCTATACAAACAGCACTACCCTCCAGCGTGCTGGTGGTGGCATCAAGAGCATGGCGCTCTAGCCTTATCTGTGGCAGGAAAATGAAACGGTGGTCACCACATCCAGCGAGCCATGCTGCCTGCAATGTCAGTGGAAGCCCAGGTGGCCCACTGACCATACAGCTCCCTGCTTCCGGTGCCCACTTACTACCTTTCCTTGACATTTCATGATTCTGGCCCTGACCCTGAATCTCCACACTTCTCCCTGCCAAGGCAGCAGCTCCCTCATTTGGCACAGGGCTCATCTGTGCTCGCTGACAATAGATTAGGGTGATTTTCTTTTCTTTATTAGGCAGTGCCTACAAATCTCCCTGGGTTCATTAGTAGCTGGATAATTCTCCCAGATTTATTAGCTCAAATTGCACTTCCTCCTTCACCTCTTCTCTTCAGATGACATCTCTGCTCTCTCAGCAGCCGACTGGGCTTTGCCCAAAGGCCCTTAATTCTTCACGTCCTTTATCCAAACTACCATCAGTCTTGCGGAACAATGGTTCCTGCAGCCAAACCCGGAGGCTGACTGGAGGACAGAGACTTCTTCCAGACTAAAGAGCGGAATGAGCACAGAGAATCTATACCTGTCCAGTGCAGTCCCCAGCTGGAAGTGCCAGACAGGACCGTCAGGCCAGCGGCCCCCCTGGGCAAGACCATTCGAGGTGCAGACCCTTTTAGTTATAAGGGAGCTGACGCCTTTATAATGAAGTGCTGATCTCCACGGATACAGTCAGTTAGCCTCTAAACAGACATGCCAGGGCTTGGGATGCTAATTGCCTTTCCAGCATACGCAAAAGAGACGTATGATGGTCACTAATCATTTAATGATGTGGCAGATACGGGTAGCGGATCAGCACACTCATCTCCTCTTCTCCCTGCACACATGGTACGTGATGTTTCCCCATCGCACTCTCGGTCGGTGTGAGTACGTGACTAAATTCTCGCCAGTGGGATTGTGAGGGGAAATACTGTGTGCCACTTCCAGGCCTGGCCCCCAAAGCCCTCCTGCGTCTGATCCTTTACGTTTTTCCCCATTCCTGGCCTCTCAGAGGACACATTAGAAGCTAGAAGAAGCCTGGGCCCCCAGATGACATTCTGGAAGGCTGCCTGATGATCAGGAACACACTTGGGGGACTTCAGTTGAGTGAGAAATATACATCTACTGTGTGAAGCCATGGGATTGGGGTTTATCTGTTAAAGCAGTTGGCATTGCCTACTGGATACAAAGTGTTATCCATCGCTATTTTAAAATTTTACCGACATCTCTTGAGATGGATATTATTATTCACATTTTACATATGAGGAAACTGAGGCCCCCAAGAGCATCAGGGCGCACAGCTAGGAAGCTCCCGAACTGGGGATTTTCACCAGGTCTGATGGACTCAAGGACTGGTTTTTACACACCAGCTTCTTTCTCCCATTATAAAGCTTCTTAATCAGGACTCTCAACTTCAGCCACGTGGTCTTGCTTCTTTCAGTTGGAAAACTCCAAATAGAAATAAGAAACACATCTGAACACTTCATACCATTAAGATGGCTATTATCATAAAAACAAAAAATAACAGGTTTTGGTAGGATGTGGAGGAACTCAAACCCTCATACATGACTGGTGGGAATAAAAACGGTACGGTTAGAAAGGCGTTTGGCTGTTCCTAAAAAAGTAAACATAGAATTACCATATGATCCAGGGATTTCACTACTAGATATATACCCAAGAGGATTGAAAGCAGGACTCGATCAGGTATTTGTTCACCTATGTTCATTGCAGCACTATTCATAATAGCCAAAAGGAAGAAGCAGGGGGCTTCCCTGATGGTGCAGTGGTTGAGAGTCCGCCTGCCGATGCAGGGGACACGGGTTCGTGCCCCGGTCCGGGAAGATCCCACGTGCCGCGGAGCGGCTGGGCCCGTGAGCCATGGCCGCTGAGCCTGCGCGTCCAGAGCCTGTGCTCTGCAACGGGAGAGGCCACAACAGTGAGAGGCCCGCGTACCGCAAAAAAAAAAAAAAAAGGAAGAAGCAACATAAGTGTCCACATGATGGATGAAGAGATAAATAAAGTGTGGTATATACATAAAATGGATTATTATTCAGCCTGAAAAAGGAAGGAAATTCTGACACACAGAGACCCCTGAAGACATTATGCTAGGTGAAGTAAGGCAGGCACCAGAGGACAAATATTATAATTTCACTTACATGAGGCACTTAGAAGAGGCAAATTCATAGAGACAGAAAGCAGAATGGTGGCTGCCAGGGACCGGGAGGAGGAGGGATAGGGAGTTAGTGTTTAACGGGTATAAAGTTTCAGTTTGGGAGGATGAAAAATGTTCTAGAGATGGATGGTGGTGACGGTTGTACAACAATGTGAGTATACTTATTGCTACTGAATGAACTTTTTAAAATGGTAAATTTTATGTATATTTACCACTATAAAAAAAAGAGTTAAAAAAAGAATGAAGTTGTGATACATGCTATAACATGGATAAACCTAGAAAACATGCTGAGTGAAATAAGCCAGACGCAAAAGGACAAATATTACGTGATTCCACTATTATGAAATATCTAGGATAGGCAAATTCATAGAGTCAGAAAACAGATTAGGAGTTATCAGGGCTGGGGGGGGAAGGGGAATGGGGAATTACTGTTTAATAGTTAAAGAGCTGGGGCTTCTCTGATGGCGCAGTGGTTGGGAGTCCGCCTGCCAGTGCAGGAGACACGGGATCGTGCCCCCTGCCAGTGCAGGAGACACGGGATCGTGCCCCGGTCCGGGAAGATCCCACATGCCGCGCAGGGGCTGGGCCCGTGAGCCACAACTACTGAGCCTGCGCGTCTGGAGCCTGTGCTCCGCAACGGGAGAGGCCGCGACAGTGAGAGGCCCGTGCACCACTATGAAGGGTGGCCCCCGCTCACCACAACTGGAGAAAGCCCTCGCACAGAAACGAAGACCCAACACAGCCAAAAACAAACAAATAAATTAATTAATTAAAAAATAAATACCCTTCCTTATTTAAAAAAAAAATATTTAAAGAGCTTCTGTTTGGGGTAATGAAAAAGTTTTAGAAATAGGTAGTGATCATGGTTGCACAACATTGTAAATGTAATTAATGTCACTTAATTGTAAACTTAAAAATGGTTAAAATGGCAAATCTTATGTTCCATATATTTTACCAGAATAAAAACGTTCAAAAAACAAAGAAAGCAACAAATCTGGATAAAGGCAGGAACCAGTTTTCAAGGTCACTCATGCCTCTGTGTCCTTTGTGTCTTTGCAGAATAATTTTCTTGTTCACCTTGCTTTGTCCCTTATTTGGTCCATCTTACTCTGGCCTGGACTCTTGACCCCTTACCTTGGCCAACCACCAGGACCTGCCTCCTTCTCGTTCCTCTCCAGATCCCTGGCCAGGTGCATATCCAGGTTCTCAATTTACCATAAAAGTTCTCATGATTTGGACCCCAGGAGCTGACCCTCTGGCTGGGTTCCCGCCTTAGCCAGGTGCCTTCAGGTGACCCATTCCTACCTGTTCATCAGAGGTTTGTACCCCTGACGGGACTGACCCCTGACCCATCAGAACCAGAAGCAGGGACAAGAAGCTGTTTCACGGATCAAACCTCTGACGCCAGTACAAACTACGCCAGATTCTATTTCGAAATAGAGATATAAGTAAAAGACCTGGGTATTTGTTTGCTGTTTGCTATGACTGTCTGCCCTCAGCGGCTACCAACTTCCTGTACGTGACTTCTTCCTTTGTTCTGCGGCGAGTCTGTCCCTGTTCCTGGGTCTCTGCCCTCTTGCTGAAGTGTCTCTCACATTTGTCACACACCTCACTGAGCCTGGGCTCCCACTGGACCCCCCAGACCTGGCTCTTCCCTGGACCTGTGGAGTTCTTCCCCGGCTCTTCCCGTCATAGCTGCAGGATCCTCCCAGCCAGCCTCAGCTCTCCTGGCCCAGCCTCTCCTTGCATCAGTCACCTCCGTCACTCAAAGCTCAAGGCTGGCACCCTCACTCTCCCTGCTGGCCAGACCCCGATAGAAAGAGACTGTGCTTTCTATGAGGTCAAAATGAATTGATGGTTCAGAAGTTTGATTCATGATGGCTACTTCTGTCCCAACTCTTGTGATGGATGGTCAGCTGATGGAGTCCCGAGCAGTCAAACAAACCCATTGATTACAGACGCCCTAAACCAACTGTAACACCTGGTGGGACAGAGGCATGAAGACCTGACCAACTACTCAGGCATTACTGATACCAGCAAACCCTACAACGGTTCTGAACAATAACTGAACTTCCTCGCTCTAGTCATTCTCTGGAAATCAATAAAATGGCATTTTAGGAGTCACTTTTATAGGCCATTAGAGGCTGGGCAGCAAAATAAATATCTCCTGCTCTTTTCAGTACATGGGAAGCACAAATAGGACTTTTTAAAATAATACCTTCCCTTTACTAAACTTGTACTGTGAGTCAGTTTCTGTGTGGCTATTATCTACCGAGGCAGGTGTTATTAGCGTCCAACAGCTGGTGAGGTCACTGAGGCTCAGAGAGATTAAGTAACTTGCCCAGGATCACACAGCTGATCGCTGGTCAAACTGGAATTCTTAGTCATGTCTACGAATGCCAAAGCCCACACCTTTGTGCTAACTCTTGAAGGGCTATGTTCTACTTTGGTAGAAATAGGACTGAATTGATGCCCTGCCATTAGGCCGTAGTGCTGCTAGGAATGCATCGATCTTCCTGTTTGTACTGCTTGTAACTATGGCCCCATCTTAAGTATTCCTAATTGAAAAACAAAGCCTCAGGAAACCGAAACTTAACCAGCCGCTCTCGCTTCTGTAACTATGCTTGCTGAACCCCCTTTTGCAACCATCCAACCAATCAGACGGTGACTAGTGTCTTTGTTTAAAAGTTAACCAATCAGTGACTAATGTCTTTGTTTAAAAGTTAGCCAATCAGTACCCCCCACCCCTGAAGGTCGCGAGCTTGTTTGTACCTGTCTATAAAAGAGCTGTACTAAACTCCATCGGGACCTCTTAGCGTCACCGGCAACGAGTGCGCGGAGGTCCAGGTTCGAACCTGCAATAAATGACCCTTGCCGTTTGGCTTTGACTCTTGTCTCTGGTGGTCTTGTGGAGGGGTCTCGTGACCGTGGGCATTTCACTCTCAAAAAGCTAATCTGAGTGCCCGCTGCATCACTGTGGCAGAATTCAGAGAGGTGAGACGTGATGGGGATCCTTGAGGAATTCAGAGAAGAAATAAATAAAAATTAAAGTCTAGGTGGCATCTGTATTTGGGGAAAGGGACTGGAGAAGCACAGAGGCTCACTTATGAACCTCTACGTAAAGCCCCTAATGCTCTGGCCCAAGACTCCAACAGCAACTGGGCAGAAAGAATGGACTTAAAGATAGTTTTTTTACTCCTCATAGGGTCTGTCCCTTCCAGAGAGCCAAGGCACTAATGAGAAGCATCCAGCATATTCTCTCACTGACTGATTT
The DNA here is from genome assembly GCF_003031525.2 of Neophocaena asiaeorientalis asiaeorientalis. Classification (NCBI taxonomy): domain Eukaryota; kingdom Metazoa; phylum Chordata; class Mammalia; order Artiodactyla; family Phocoenidae; genus Neophocaena; species Neophocaena asiaeorientalis. The sequence goes on from NW_020175012.1 coordinate 218,569, forward strand.
TTGCAACAGCTTTGCTTCTCTTTTCTTGGCTATTACTCAGCCATCATCATTCATGCAGTTACTTTTCTGATTTCCTCTTGCAAACTTACAAACCGTGTGAATCCTGTTAATTCCAAGTTGAAAGAACTCTCTGACTGAGGCAAGCTCCCAAAGCCCATCTCGTTCTGTGCCCACCCAAGAAGGACAAAAGCTCTTGGAAAGCTGAAAGTATCGGAGTGTTACAAAAGAAATACAGTGCCTTAGCATACGGTATTTGTTCTTCTCTTTCTGGCTCACTTCACTCCGCATGACAGGCTCTAGGTCCATCCACCTCACTACAAATAACTCAACTTCATTTCTTTTTATGGCTGAGTAATATTCCATTGTATATATGTGCCATGTCTTCTTTATCCATTCACCTGTCGACGGACACTTAGGGTGCTTCCATGTCCTGGCTATTGTAAATAGTGCTGCAGTGAATATTGGGGTGCATGTGTCTTTTTGAATTATGGTTTTCTCAGGGTATATGCCTCTAGAGGGATTGCTGGGTCATATGGTAGTTCTATTTTTAGTTTTATAAGGAACCTCCATACTGTTCTCCACAGTGGTTGTATCAATTTACATTCCCACCAACAGTGCAGGAGGGTTCCCTTTCCACCACACCCTCTCCAGCATTTCTTGTTTCTAGATTTTTTATGATGGCCATTCTGACCAGTGTGAGGTGATACCTCATTGTAGTTTTGATTTGCATTTCTCTAATAATTAGTGATGCTGAGCATCTTTTCATGTGCCTCTTGGCCATCTGTAATGGGATCTAAAAAAAAAAATGGTACTGATGAACCTAGTGGCAGGGCAGGACATAGACACAGAGAATGGACTTGAGGACACGGGGTGGGAGGGGGAAGCTGGGGTGAAGTGAGAGTATCATCGACATATATACACTACCAAATGTAAAATAGTTAGCTAGTGGGAAGCAGCTGCATAGCACGGGGAGATCAGCTTGGTGCTTTGCGATGACCTAGAGGGGTGGGATGGGGAGGGTGGGAGGGAGACACAAGACGGAGGGGATATGGGGATATATGTACGCATACGGCTGATTCACTTTGTTGTACAACCAAAACTAACACGGTATTGTGAAGCAATTATACTCCAATAAAGATCTATTAAAAAATACAATGCCTTCAAAACATACAGTACTTGGCAATTTATATTGCAGTTTTCTTTATCCTCACAACAACCCCGTAAGATTTTATTATCCCCACTTTACAAAGGAGAAAGCTGGGGCTCAGAGAGTCAACGTGACTCCCCCAAAGTCACACAGTGAGTATAAGGCAGGGTGGGGACTTGACCCAGGCCTCCTGACTTCACGGGCCAGTGCTTTCTCCACAATTCTCCTCATCACAATCATTACCACCATGTTTGAGAAGAGGCAGTGGCGGGTTGCAGCGCGGGTGACGCTTTCTTAAACATCTCCAGGCCAGGCAACCGCGCATTATTCTCATTACCGTCCTGGGACCTTATCTTCCAAAAGACTAGCCTCCTTCAATCTGCAAAGACACCCCCGCGACTCCTTGCTGCCCCGCTCCTTCCTCCTCTGCTGCCCTGGCTAACTGACATGGGGGGTGTCCCTGGCAGGTGGGCACAAGGCAGGTGGCCCCTGGCTTGCCTTTTCCCCCTCCTCCCCTCTACTTCCCAGGCTCCCCAAATGGAACACAGTTGGAGTTTCATCTCTCTCTATTCTTCTGCTAACTTGCTGGGCTCCCCCAGATGCCTCCTTACATTAGGCAAATGATTTTGCATTGCTCTGGGAATAGTCTAATCCTTTTCTACCCTTTTCCATGTTAATGCTGTGATTTACAACAGCAGTGTTAGATAGGAAAAAATAAATAAGTAAGCAAACAAAGAAGTTCCTTGTGCTTTACATTTTGAGGGGTCGTGACTGGGAGGGGGCGTGAGGGGGGACACCTGGGGCTCTAGCAATGGGCTATTTCTGGATCAGGGTGCTGCTGACACAGGTGTACTCACCTGGAGAATGTTCATTCAGCTGTGCACATATGATTTGTGTGGCCTTCTATATGTATGCTAGACCTCAGTGGAAAAATTCCAACAATGGAACAGGCAGGTTTGTGGTGGGGCAAGCCTGCCGTGGAGGGAGTCCCTACACCAGAAAAGCAGCTATACTGGATTCTTCGAGGGGCCTTTCAACCCTGAGAGCAAAGGCCTGTAGGATGCTGCAGGGGGAACAATTCCACAGCAGCCCAAAGAAAGGGCTGTTCACGACACTACAGCTGGACAAGAACAGGGACCACAGAATCCCAGCTCGTCTCTTTGGGCAGGCATCTCCTCAGCCTCTCAGGACATTTCAGGAGACCTGGCCCCTAAATCCCGGAAGGGGCACTGCACAATCACCTAGGTTACCCTACCACCTGTGTTGGCCAAGAAAGGCTTAACTTCTAGGTAACCTTTTCCATTTTAAGATTCAAGAGTCATAATGGTGAGGTTGAATTCTGCTCCCCAAGCACAGCAATGATCTTGCATTGATACCTGCCTTACATCTTTTAAGTAGGTTACTTTCATGAATGGCTACAAATGAATAATAATTAACTGGCACACCCATTCCTGGCGCAGTCCATACGTTTGAAGTCACTCAAATCTCCAGGTATGTGAATAAGCTGTTGCTCACCCCCGAATGTTCTTTCCTTCTTTGTTTGTCTAGAAAAAAGCCTACCTGTCTTTCAGGGTGTAGCTTAAAGGCCCCTTCTTCTATGAAGCATCTCCTGCCCGCTCCAGGTAGAGCAAGTGACCCCTGCTCTAGAGTCTAAAGCATTTTGTGTACACGTCTCATAGAATTTGCCGCTATGCAATAGGACAGGTACCTTGCAATAGGTTTTTCCTGGGCCGGCTCGGTTTCTTATTCCCATTGTAATCCCGAATGCCTGGCCCGGCTCCTGTTACATCAAAGCACGTCTGGATGAAGGGGCTACTTAAATGATCTGGATATCTCGTGCATTTATAAAATAAATAAAGGCATAAAATAATTAAACCTCTTCTCTGAATGACTGTTTCTAACAGCTCTATCTGTAATAGCCCAAAACTGGAAACTATGTCTCTCCATAGGTGGATAGTTAAGGAAACCGGTACATCCACACCCAAGAAATCTGACTCGGCAATACTAAAGGGCAAACTATTGATTTATGTAACACCTTTGATGGATCTTGAGGGCAGTACTTTGAGTGAAAGAAATTAACCTCAAAGGTCATTTACTCATGCTCCATTTATATAAAATTAGAAAATTTAGAAATAGAGAACAGGATAGCAGTTGTTAGAGGTTAGAGATGGTGGGAAGAAGGGAAGTGGGTGTGACTATAAAATGGTAGCTTGAGGGAGATCTTTGTGGTAATGAGATTTTGTATCCTGATTGCAGTAGGAGTTACACACATCTACACAAGTCTTAATAGCTTTGATATTTTGATATCCTGGTTTTGATATTTACTGTAATCATGTAAGATGTAACCATTAGAGACAAATGGGTTAAAGGTACGTGGTACCTCTCAGTATTATCTTTGCAGCTTCCTGTGAATCTATAATAATCTCAAAACAAAAAGTTATAATTTTTTTAAACCTGTTCTCTGAGGTTCTTTCTACTCTCTGAGTGTGTCTATACTTCACACCAACCTTTCACATCTCTTAATGTTTTACAATTTCAAAATACACGCAGATTAAATTACATCATTTCGAAATGACGGCAACTCCAGAACGTAGCTGTCCTTATGCCCATTTTACAGATAAGGAAAACAAGGCTCAGTGCTTGTTGAAGGGTACACAGATGGTACATGGCAAAAATAGTGCTCCAACCTGACTCAGTAAAATATCTACAGAATTGTCTTCTCAGCTGCGAAACAAGGGGATTTGGCAAAAATGGCCTCTGGACGTGTATCCAGTTATAACACCTTTGTACATAGGACTCGATACATCTTGTGCTCTAGCTTTCCTACTTCTGAGCCAGCCAGCATAAGGGTCTGGCAGTGTAGAGACTGGACTGCAGGCCAGTAACTGGACCTATAGAGGAGAGCATCCATCAGAGGGCTCAGTGCTATGTTGCTGGTGGCATCTGAATGGAGGCATTAGATTCCCCAAATTTCCATTCTCTCCAGGCTAAGAATTGTTGGGATGAGAATCCCAGTGACTCCTGGGTTTCCATTTTTCTCAGATGCCTTGCCTCTCTGGCTGGCTTCTGCTCCTCTGTTCCATTTCCCTACTTCCCATCTCCCGGGCTTCATTCCGTCACACCCCACTGACCCTAATTAATGATACTCTCTATGCCAAGGAGGTGAGCTGTGAAAATGTCTTACCAGATTAGTGAAGATGTATGTGTAATAGGCTGACACCATCCCTAGTTCCGCTGCCTGCAAAGGGAAGAGAAGGAGATTAGAGAGGAAAGTAAAAACCCGCTCGAAGTGTGTGAGCAGGGAGGGCTCCAAGTGTCCGCCCTTGGTCTGGCCCACTACCCTTCAGCACCAGCAGAGTCGAACATCTTGATGGATTGTTTCTTACATTGCCCTCGGCCTTGGAGGACGGAGCACAGAAACCCTGGCCTCTAGAGTAAGGTCCCTCCCCCTCCCCGCCACACCCCACCCCTGCAGTGACACTCCTAGTAGCTGATATTCTCAGGTAAAACACATTCCCACGGATATAACTGGGTATTCTGGAAACCAAAGTGACTTTACGGGAAATGAAACAAATAATAAAACAGACTATAATAATCATCCCCACAACCATTAACAATACCAATGGCTAACACTCACTCAGTGTTCAGTCTGCACTAGAAAGCATTTCACTCGGGTTCACCCGATGAGGTAGGCACTATTACTCCTTCACCACCCCCACTGACAGCTGAGCGCTGACCACTGAAGCACCAAGGGCTGTGCAACTTGTCCAGAAGATCACGCGTCTCATAAATGGAAATGTCTCGTACTCCCCTTGGAGGGCTATGATATTGATGGAACTACTGACACGCTTCTCTTAGGGGCCGAGGCGTAGATAGCAGAGAGTCCGTGGGTTGTAGGCAATTCCCAAATTAACTCCACCCCTAGCAGGATGAGAGTGAGTGAGACTCGTAAGTGTATTCTTGAATCTGCAGTAATGTTGGAAACAGGTGAGTCACCTGCAGACTCTGGTCCTTTACTAGTAGTGAGGAGCGAGTCGCCTGGGACGTGCCCTTGGTCACAGCGCATCAGCAAGTCTCAGCCCACGGTTGAGAGCTGTGACTTCGGAAGGGTCTCCTTTTGTCTGATCTTTGTAGCCATCATAAATACCCCTAAGCAAGCTTCCCTGTCGGCGTGCCTGGCTTGGAGTGTGACAGGTGCTATAGAAGTTGACAAGGAGATCACGGAAATAATGAGCCCAGCTCTCCCCAGGGCCCTCATCCCTCCTGACCGTCGGTTAGATCTGCATCATGTAGCCCACAGCCCTGGGCCCCCAGGAAACCGTTTTTGTCATGACTACTGAGGTGCATGGGAGGAAAATACAAGGCCAGGGATGATTAAATTTTCCCCTTACATCGTGTTGACCCCGCAAGGCACTCCAATAATTTTGTAAGCATTCTCACAGGAGCCTTCACAGGCTCCTTGAAGGATATGCCAGGGTAATTATATCACTGCCATTCCAATGGGAAACAAATGTCTGGGGTGAGATTACACGGGGGGTCCTGATGGAGCCCAAGGACCCTGACGGGAGGCTCTTCCTTCTTCTAGCAAAGCTACATTGCCTCCTCCACTTCTAAGAAGATGGTGGGCACGATGCTCACCTCCATCCCTTCCCTCCCCCACCGCTGTCCGTGCCTCTCACCACTGCCTAGTCCAGCGAGAGCTCCCGGGTTACAGGGATGGGCTGGGGGCAGGGGGCTGGGAGAGGGCACCGTCAGATGGTTAAAATCCACTTTGTGAAATCTGATGTCCTAAAAATAAGAGACAAGAGACCCTTGGCTTTTGAGACCTGAATTCTGGGTAAACATGGAGTTCGTTGCCAGAACAGCCGCTCAATAAGGTAGGGGATTACTCTGGAAATCTTCCTGAAATCAAGAGGCAGCGGAGCGCTGTCTAGCTCTGGGGCCAGGCTCAGGAGTGCACACCAAGACTCCCAGAAGCTCTGTACATCCTCTGATCACACTGCTTCCCACACTGAGTTCATCCTCCCTGACGCCCCTCAAGGCCGGGTTGTAGCCCCGTGAAAGAGGAGTCTGAAGCTCCAGGGAAACATGCGGACTGAGTCCAGGACGGATGCAGGGCCGGCCTGCTGGGGCTGCTAGGAATTCAAATGGGAACAAGGTTTCCTGAAACCTCGCTGGTCACTGATGGATTTGGTTCCAAGGTCACAAGGGCTGAGTCTGACAGGTGGCCTCAGGAAAGCCTGCACCCAGCAGAACCATTTGCTAATAATGATCATTACAAGGGAATTTCCTTCAAATGCACAGCCATAAAAAAAATTAAAGGCGTTTTTAATGAAAATACCCAGTATTGGCAAGGGTGCTATAAGACACCTGTATGCTGCTGGTGGGAGTGTAAATCCTTACAGCCTTTCTAAAAGGCAATGTGGCAAATCATATCAAAATCCTGAAAAGCATATGCATACCTTTAACTCAGTAATTCCACTCCTAGAAATTTATGCTCAGAAAATATTCATGAATTTGCATGAAGATTTATGTACAAAGACGTGCATCCCAGCATTATTTATTATAGCAAAGATTGAAAACAACCTGTATCTCCAACAATAAAGGATGGTTAAATAAATTATGGTACATCCATGGGACAGGAAATGATGCAGCCATTAAAATATTTGTAGAAAAATATGCAATGACATGAGAAAAATGCATGGCATGTTATTAAGTAGAACAAAAACACAGCTTTCCAAAGAGTGTGTGCCGTGTGCTAATAATTTTGGAAAAGGAAAAAACTGTGTCTGTAAAGGCAGAAAAGCTAGACACCAAAATTTAATAGTGGTTCTCTCTGGGTGATGGAATTGTGAATGATGTTTATCTTTTTGTGTGTGCTTTTCTGTACTTTCCTAAATTTCAACAATGAAATACACATATTAAAGAGAGGCGGGGAGGCAACTGCATATCCTGGGAGCGATGAAATATTCCTGGGCAAGGGCTGAACCTAAGACTTCCACCAGGGGACCATCCAGGTAGGAACCAGCTACCGTAGGTTCCAACCCACCCCTGGCAAGGGGACTGAGGGAAATCTATCTCACTCCCTACTCCCCACCTTCCTGAGGACTCCTCAGCCTTTATCTCTCGTGCCCTGAAACTTAGAGGAGCTTTTCTGTCTTTGATGACTTCCTCGATCATAGCTCTGGACATAAGAGAAGAAAGAGAAAGACAAAAATTCTGTGTTTGAGTGTGTGAGTTGGGTATACCCACACAGGCAGACGTGGGTTTGGAGCTGTGGAAAATTACTATAGCAACAGGCTGAAGGGACAGCCCGCAGTACTCAGAGAACTCATTCTAATCTCTTATTAATTCTGAAACAAAACTAGCTGGGGTGGGGAGGTTAGGAGACAGCGAGGGAAGGAGAGGAAGAGAGAATCATCGCGTGTCTGCCGGCCTCCTCATGGCTCCACAGAAGTTAAAGAGGAACCTCACTCCCCCACTGGAAGATGGCAGGTTGCAATTAAATGTGCAATTAAAATGGCATTAGAAGAGGCCAATGTGCCTGGAGAGGCTGCGGGAGCTGCCAGAGCCATGGCGGAGCCTGGAAGCACGGTCTACTCTTTCTGGGGCTGCTTGCCTAGCCGAGCCACCAGCCCAGGAAGTGGAGCCAGTGATTCCAAGGATGCCCAGCAGTTTGCAGCTGTTTGTCCAGAGTGGACCCCCAGGTATTGACTTCTCTCTCTCTCTCTCTCTCTCTCTCCACATTTCCATGTGTATATGTTGATTCAGGAGCTAGCACCCTGCCCCTCTGTGTCCCGGGGGGTAGAAGAAATGGGCTGATTTGCTGTTAAGAGAACCAAGGCCAACTTCGCTCTGCTCCTCACAGGGCCGAGCCTTGGACAAAGCTGCTCATCTCGCAGAGTCTCAGTTTCTTCATCTGCGGAGGGAAGATATCAGGCCCACCTTACGTGGTCATGGGGAGGATTACACGGAGAAATTACATGACAGCACTTGGTGAGCTGTAGTACGCGTGTAAGGATTACACACAGGCCCGATATTCAGTAATACACACGGATGTGACTGCCCTGGTTGTCAAAATATGGAGATGCTTCTACTCCTTTTGGCAAATAGCCTCTGTCCCAAGTCCCCAAGTGGCCCACGCCACCACCCTAGCCCCTCCTAGGAACCCCTGGACCACAGAGCTCCTGGCAGGTCTAGGCTCGGCCAGTGTTTCAGCTGGTGGCTGCCCTGTTGCACCATGAGTTACATGTTTCTATGACATTGCCATCACCCTGCTTTCTCCTTTTAGCTCTCAGGAGCCGTCCATTGAAACTGAAGCACAAAGAGGTTTGTTAGGGTCAGAAGTCCAGCCCCGGGCTCCTTCAGCCTTGGCCCAGGAGGATGCCCAAGGCAAGAAGGGAGCAGAGTGCCAGCTCAGAAGGAGGGGGAGGGGAAGGGGAAGGGGGAGGACGCTCGGCGCCCACCAGCACCCGCCCGGCCCAGCGCCCACCTTCAGGAGGATGGTGTGGGACATGGACGCGTTGGCATGGATGATGATGGTGGCTGTCTTGTCGTCCCGGATCTCCTTGAGGAGTGGGGTGGGGTCCCTAGTGTCATCCAGCATCCGGACCGAGAGGGTGTCCTTGGAGATCAGGAATTGCCGGAGCAGCTTCTCGAGGTTTAAAAGGCCTGCAGGGGAAGAGAGGACAAAACCCCTGAGGGTCCACGGCGCTGCCTTGGGAGACACGGGAGCCAAAGCAGGACAAGCGAAGACTCGTGCCGGAGTCAGGGTCGCGGGTCTGCCCCCTGTTGGTTAAGCAGGCACATCCTAACCTGAGCGAGTCTCTTAACTTCTGGGGCGTCCTGTCACCCCATCTCAAATGAAAAGAACCCTCCTCAGCGCCCAAGGCCTACCCCGACTCCCTGGGGAATGCTCTTTTAAAGCAGAGAATGAGGCTCCCTTGAGTCGGACAAGAGAATCCCCAACTCCTTCTCACGGCCCTGGGGGCAGCGCTGCCCGGAAGCCAAGACCTGTGTTCAGAGACCCACCAGGCCTGGGTTTCTTCCCCTCACTTGGTCACTTGCTCACTGGGTGACCTCACGTGGCCGGGTCTCTTGACCTCAGTTGCTCATCCGAGAAATGAGAATACAGGCAGACCTCGGAGATACTGCGCGTTTGGTTCCACGCCACCGCCATAAAGTGAGTCACAAGAATTTTTTGGTTTCCCGGTGCATATAAAAGTTATGCTTACACTGTACTGTAGTCTGTTAAATGTGCAATAACATTACGTCTAAAAAAAGCAATGCACATACCTTAATTTAAAAATATTTTATTGCTTACAAAGGCTAACCATCATCTGAGCCCTCAGTGGGTCGCAATCTTCCTGCAGGGGTAACATCAAAGATCACCAATCACATAACAAATATAACGATGATGAAAAAGTTTGAAATATGGTGAGAATGATCAAAATGTGACATAGAGACACGTAGTGAGCAAATGTTGTTGGAAAAATGGCACCGACAGACTTGCTTGAGGCAGGGTCGCCACAGACCTTCAATTTGTAAAGAAGCAATATCTGCGAAGTGCAGTAAAACGAGGTGTGCCTGTAATATCAGTGGCCAGAGCTCAGGGCTGTGGAGAAGATTAAATGAAGTAACACGCCAAGTGCTTAGGCCAGAACCTCACGCATGGTGAGCCCTCATAAATGTTACATCCAGCCTTTATTTCCGTGGTGGAGGTCGGGGAGCAATTCCCTCAATGTCACAAGGCCCAGAAAACAGGTCTAGCGAAACCCTTTGAACTCCTCAGAGCACCACGGCTGCACTGAGACAAGGTATTATTATGATTCTGAAAGAACAGGTCTTGAATTGCATTCCAGCAGGCAATCAAGTGGGAGCAGAACAAAACAGAAGACTGGGATTGTGCGCTAAAGACTCTCCCCCTCCCTCGCTATCTGCCTTCTAGCATACGGGAGGAGGGATTCGGGAGGAGGGATTCCAGAAGGATGTCACCGAGACACAAAGGTCTTAATCCTGCTTTGTCTCTGAAAAGGCAGGCCAGGAGGAGGGTGTGTGGTTGGGTGGGAGGTCTCCTGAGAAGTCAGCAGGACTTCCAATGGAAAGAGACCTATAGGCATTTGCTCTCAAAAGCCAATCAATGATAAGAGTAACATTTTTCTTATTGTGTTCCAGGCAATGAGCTAAACATTTTAATGGCTCATCTCATTCAAGTCCTCCCAAGGATCCTATAAAGTATTCGAATCCCACAGCACAGAGGCGAACAGGAGGCAGGAGAGGAATAACTCTTCCAGACACAGTCTGCACACACAGAGGATGGCCCGGGAAGGGCTGCTTTCTAACCAAAGATCCCAGTGCTCTGGAGTCTGTACTGGTTAAAGGAATATTAAATGCAGAGATGTTATGAATATGACCCTCCCCGTTCAGGTCACACCCCCTCCTGACCCTTGAGAACCAAAAGGTAAGATGGGGGGCATCTGAAGAGCATTCGTAGCACCTCCCTCATTTTGTAGAGAGACGACAAGATGTGCCCGGGAGCACAGCTGGGACCACAATCCCCATTTTCTCGTCTCCATCCAACCCTCTTCCCCTGAGACAGACTGCCTCTTAGGATAAAATGCAGCAGGAAGCATCAGGCACAGAACCCAGGGAGGCCTGGAGACACGCGTCTCTGGGCTTTGGCGGGGAAGCCTTGGTGTGCCGTGTTAACAAGGAAAAGGGAGCAGGGTAGAGCCCACGGGCCTAGCATGATGGAGACTGGAGCTCCGGAAGGTGGGGTCAACCCCTAACTCCCGTCCCCCAGGTCCTGAGAAGGTGGTCCCAGGAGCTGGAGGCTGCATCAGGGAGCAGGGAGCCCCCGGAGGGCCTGCTATTCACAAAGAGGCTTCAGAAACCCAGGCCGTGCAAGCCCAGCATCCGGTTGGCCTTTCCTTCCTTCCCAAACAGGCCTCAATAGAGGCTTGTACAGACCCCCTGCTGCTATCGGTGCCCCTCCCAGCCCCTCACCACCAGCTTCCATCCAGAGTGGCGCTGATGCTGCCAGGGCACTTCCTGCCAACCCAGATGCAGAAGATCTGGATTCAAGCTCAGGGTCAACCCTCGCTGGCTGTGTGACCTTGAGAACCATCTAACCTCTTCAAGGCTCCACTCTTCATCTGTAAAATGGGCATAACAGGTGAGAACTCACTGAGATCCCATGTGAAAGCACACTTGGAACTGGCATGCGTAGAATCAGTGTTACTTCTTTTGTGTCTACTCATCCCCACAAGAACCCAAAGGTCAGGAATGGTGACTCAGTGAGGCAGAAGGAAGAGGGAGGAAGGTACACGTCTGTTCATCCAGCACTCACTGTCCTAAGGGCCCGGCACCCGGCCAATAGGACACCAGCAGAGAAGATGGATCAGGCACAGACCCTGCCCTCAGGAGCTTAGAGGCCAGGAACCTGTAGCTAAGTCTATAGCAAAGTTCAAATCATATCCCCACTACCATATATAAAATACAACTAATAAGGACCTGCTGTATAGCCCAAGGAACTCTACTCAATACTCTGTAATGGCCTATACGGGAAAAGAATCTAAAAAAGAGTGGATATATGTAGAACTGATTCACTTTGCTGTACACCTGAAACTAACACAACATTGTAAATCAACTATACTCCAATAAAAATGAAAAAAAAAAAAACCCAACCCAAATGATATCCCTATTTTGTTTGGTGGCCTGAAAATCTGGTTTCCTATGGGGTAGCTCCACTGTGTCCTGTCTGTAAAATGGAGAGAATATTCACATCTTCTCAGAGATGATGGGAAAAGCAAAATCCCACTTGGACAAAGGTCTGAGCACCCGATCAAAGGACAACGAGGTTGGGGAGGCCACAGAGCTGGAGCTGCTGAAGTCATGGCCATCTCCTTGGCTCAAGGAAAGATCTGCCAGGACACATTCTAAGGGAGCAGCTGGTGGTATAAGTAACGGAGGAATGGTGGGTGTGAACCCCCATAGGGCCTGGAATGCAGCAGGGAGAATCTTTGGAGCCTGACAGGGAGAGAGGCCAAATCCCCTGGGATCCTTCAGATGCGCAATGAGATTCAGTGGGAGAAGACAAAAGCCTGGGGAGTGACAGTACAATTACACACAGCACGGAGCAGCCTGGCAAAGGCAGCCCAGGGACCCTTCATCCCGTTAAAGCTGGCAGGTGCACTGAGCTCCCGGGTAAAAGAGCCCCAACGTGTCAGGGAAACTGGGGACCCTGCTCTAATAGATGCCCACATGCTGCACCCCCCGCTCCCCCTTGGGGTGCTCTGGTGCCTTTTAAACAAGGAAGCAGCATCCCTTCCCCTTCTCATCCAACACTGTTTGCAGGGAGGCAGGGAAGGCCCAGGGGAGGGCAGGGGAGAAGGGCAGCGAGTCCCTGGGAGGTCCGCAACTGTCCCCAGGATCTCCTACCCCGTCACTCCCTTTCCCAGGCTGCACTGCACCTGAAGTGACAGAAAGAGCGCCAGGTGGGCCGTGAATCCCAGCTCCTGCACCACCCATAGGTTAGCTAGTGTGAGCCATTCTCTCTGCCCCTCTGCCCCTCCATTTCCTCATCTGTGGGATAAGCGTCAAGACTACCTTACAGCGGGAGTCAGAGGATGGCAAGTCAGCAGCACAGTGTCTGTCACCCAGAAGGCGCCCCCCCCCAATCTGGCTTCCATCCATCCCCCCCACTCACTCACATCCCAACGGTCCTTCGCCCCGTCTCCTCCCCCAAACCCTCTGTCCCATCTCTGGCCCCCACCCACTTCTCTCTTCTCCCAACTCACACAGGATTTATTACCCAATTCACAGAATACAGCCCTTGGTTATAGACCATATGAAACATCTGGCAGCACATGCTTAGGCATATACGCCTGCATTATGACAGACAACACGTGCTGCAATTATTTCACAGTGTCAGGTAGGGCTCCTATTTCAAACTCCTCGGCACATCCCCACCGTGAGGTGGGAGGCACGGTGCTTGCTGGTGGACTGGACACAGACCTCTGGGGGAAGAGAGAGACTCTGCATCCTAACAGATCAGGGCAGCAGCACTGCCAGGTGGGGACAGACACCACGTCACTTGAGGAGCCACTAAGGAAGTGTGTGCCTGGTCTGAGGAAGAGGGGGAGGGCTGTCATAAGACAGACCTGCTCCTGAGTTGTAGTCAAGGGCTAACCCCAGAAATAATGAATGGATGGAAGTCGCAGGGGGACACACTTAGCTATCATAAGGAAGAAGCGCTGTTGGAACCATCTAAAGAGGCAGTGGGCTGCATCAGGAGGGAGTGAGTCCCCCATTGCTGGAGGTAGTCAAGGAAAGACTGAAGCCCCAGTTGAGCACGGCTGTAGAGGGAATGAATCCAGGGGTCGGAAAGCTGAACTACAAAAATGTCGATGTCTTTCCAGCCCAGAGAGTCTTTATGAATCGGAAAAGGATCCTTTTTTTATTCTAGGTAGAGGAAAGCATCTGCAGAAGAGGAAAAGTGGTTTAGTTACATAAAGAAGATTAGAGTTTTTCAGTGCAGTTTGGTATTTTCCAATTGTCGTTCTCCTCACCTCTATCTGTTTCATGGAACTAAGGGATTTGCCAAAGGCAGCTGCCACCAGAAGGGTTAAAAGCTGCTCTCTCCCTGCTTCCCCTCCACTTCCACCCTGACCCTCCTCTCCTGAGGGACCCTTGGCCCAGCAGCGAGTCTGCCTGCCGAGGCCAAGGCTGAGCGGGACCTGGGGAACCTATTAGTCTCGCTCAGTATGCAATGGGATGGATCGATGTGAAACCCAGTAGGCTGGCTGTTCTAGGAAGAAGGAAGGAGACTGGCTTCTGGGACTGGGACCCAGGGGCCAGGTGGGGCGGGGAGGAAAAGGATGGAGAGGCTGAGAAAGGCACAGCAGGGGTTACACAGGTCTGCAGGACAAGGACACAAACGCCTAAGGGATGGGTCTGCAGGGGACACAGAGGACCTTTGCATCAAAAATTAAGAATAAATAATCATGTCAACGGGCATCCCTCCTCTCCACTGGCTGATTCCCTGGGCTGCAAGCTTTGATTCTGGAAAATGTTAATATTCCCAGCAGGGGCGACACTTTAAAATCTTGTGGGAGGCAGCTGATGGAATACCGACCAGAGGATTATGGTGAGGATTTAGGGAGACGATGTGAGTTCACCACCATGCACCGTGCCCTAAACCTGGTACATCTCCAGTCCCCTCCCCCTGCTAGGTGCAAGTGCCTCGGGTGTACGGTTTTCACGTCCTGTTTTTCCAGGGAGCAGATTCTGATGGAGAGAGAGGGAGGAGGGTCCGAGGTGTTGTCAGTGGGGCAAGGGCACAGAACAAATTCAAATGTTTGAACGACGTACGTATTTCACCTGCTTCTTGGTTTTGTCCCATCCCACACCTGGGCTTGGCCCCAAGAAAGACAGAAAGGGCCAGACCACGGGGACCAGAGGAGGAGACAGAGAGCGGACGGAGGAGGAGGCTGAGACTTCTCAGTCCCAGGAGGACCACCTGCTGCCTGCTCGGCCATGGAGGCGGCCCCCTTCTCTGACGGCAAGGATGGGCGTGGGGAGAACCTGCCCTCTGCGCTCCCCTCGGCCTCTCCACTTCAGGGTGTTTGTTGGTTTATTAATTACTGGGCCCAGGAGGCATCCCTGCCCTGAGAACTGCCTTCAGTGTTTCCTAAGCTTCTTCACATACTGTTGATTTAACCCTACAAGTGCCCTGGAAGCAGGTATTATCATTATTCCTGGGTAGAGACCAAGTCACTGCAGCAGGAGAGATGCTGGGACAGATCACAGAACTAACTGGCCAAGGTCCAAACCCAGGTTTCTGATTCCAAGTTCTGGCCTCTGATTCACCACTTGAGTTGCCTGGGAAGAAGGCCTCAGTCCTCCCATAATATAGGAAAAATGGTCCCTCACTTCTGTCTCTTCCACAGTGTTCAGAGATGCAGGGAGAGAGGTAAGAAGAACCATGTGACCTTGAAAATGGACTTAATCTCTCTTTTCTTCACGCATATAATAAAAATGTCTATAGAGCCCATCTTATGTGGTTAATGTGAGGTTTAAATGAGATAATTTCAAGCTCTCAGCAGACTGTTTGTCATATGGTAAGTGTTCCGTAAGTGGTTAATTTGTATCACCGTAAGCAAAAGCTCTCTCACAGTGCCTCCTGGGGGGGGTGGCACTAGAAAGGCCAACTACTGCCCCTCTCGTCCCCCAGCTACTCACACGGGACTCTGGGTATCATTCCCGGCACACCAGTCCTCCACCCGCTACTGCCACAACCAGGGTTGCAGGATAAAGTAACAGTAATTAAACGTGTATTACATTCTGGGCCCAGATACCTTCCACCCGATCACCCTGAGAGGCATTATTATCCCCACTTTACAGGGGAGGGAACTAAAGCTCAGAGAGGTAGAGTGACCTGCTTCACATCACACAGCTCATGAGTAGTGGAGCAGCTTGGTTTGCTTGCAAAGACGGTTCCCATTTTACGGAAACAGCCTGCGTTTCTTTTCAGCCGCACTTCCTCCCCAGGAGACAAGAGTCTCTCCTCTCCAACATCTGGACCGAGTTTAGCCAACACAGGTATGTTACAAGGATAGAGCGGAACTCCGGTCACGCCACTGCAGGTCCTGGCCTGGCCTTGTTCAAAAGGGATTCCAGGAAGGAAAGAGAGTTAAAACCATGTGTGCTGTGTGTTCCCTAGGTGTGGATGCTGTTATACACTGTGTGTCATCCTATTTTATCCCCTCAACCACCCTGGGAGGGAGGAAGCGTCATCCCCATTTTATAGATGAGACAACAGAGGCTAGCAAGTGCCTAAGTCACTTTGCCAAGATCACACAGGTAGCACATAAACGGCAGAGGGTGTAGGGGCTCAGGACTTGTAGCCACAAAAAAAGGACATTAAAATACTTAGAAACACCAAAGCAAGCCTGAAAAAAAAGTTGATTTGAGCTATGTACAATGATACCAGGAAAATACACGGAATATTATACTTGTGGCCACGAAGAGTGAAAGGCTCTGGGTCCAGCTTGAGTGTCTCAAAAGGTAACTCTGTGGCAGGGCTCACCAAAGGGGCCTTGGGGACAGTCGTGGGGAACCCCAACTTTCCTAGGAAGTCCCCTAACAGCAAACTACCCCTCCCCCCAGGCTCCGCAGGGTTGACGAGATGGCCGTGCCTGGATTCCTCACTTCTCCTCCCCCAGCCTCACTAGAACTAGGTACTTGCAGAGATGTTCTAATTTTTTCCCCCCATTAAAGAAAAATAATGTAATCCACAGTACAACTCTACTTGGTCCAAAACCTGCTTATTGAAAATCTACTTTGGGGAAGAAGGAGAGTACATGGCATGATTCCCCGGGGAATGATCTCTGTTATGCTTAATTTTGACAGCAGGAAAATAGAATTAGATTCCTGTTCCTAATTCGATTTGCAGCTCTCTTGGCCCTGCATTAATAAGGAAGATGGAAGAGTGTCTCCTCCCAAGCTCTGAGCTGCATTTCCCTTCAGTCCCTCATTTCTTCAGCCTTTGATTAGATTTTGAATCCTCTTTGCCCTTGAACTTCTCCTGCTCTGCCCCACCTTCCCTCCCCCTGGTAGGTGGGGCCAGAGTCACTCAGCAGCCTCCGTGAGTCCTCGGAGCAGCACTGTGTGGTTGATGCGTCTCCCCTGGGATGTGGGCCGGCCTCTCTAGCACTTGGGCAGGCTCATCCTCTCCAGAACTTTGTGCTCAGCCATCCCGCACCCCACTCAACGGAGCAAGGGGACACACTGCTCCAGGGAGATCTCTGCCCTTCAAAGGACACTGTGCCTGCTGGGTAGAGCCCACCCCGAGCTGCTCCTCTGAGTCTGCTGGTGCAGCCCAGGAGGGTGGGAGGGGCATTGGAGGAGGAAGCCCTGGCTCACAGTCGGAGGACCGGAGTTAAGAGTCTTGGTTTTGTCATGTACCAGCTTTGTGACCTTAAGTCAAGTCACTTAGCAGCTCCAAGACTCTTTGCTCAGCTCCGAATGACTGGGAAAGAGGGAGGTAGAGTGGGAAAACATAAGTGAAAGTGCTTTGCAATCTGCAAGGAACTGTTAGAATGTCAGAGAATGTCAATTCCAGTGGAAATAGCCCTGGGCTAGGAGGCAACAGTATCTAGCGTGGTACTTGGCACACAGCAGGTGTTTAACAAACATCTGAACAACTTACTTCCCAAAGCCCAGTAAGAGCTGAAGCAGAGGAAACAGGGCTCAGCTTCAAAGCAAGAGGGACTGTGGCTAGACACAAGAAAGAACTTCCTGTCAGGTTGGTGAGATGCTGTAGCCAGCACAGATGAGGACTGCAGGACAATCTTTGCCTGGGCATATTTACAGCCTGTCCTCTGTCTCTCAACATTCTCGCTGGGTGCCTGGGGTGTGCCAGTTCAGTCCTGCCTGAGTGGGCTCGTGGCAGAAGTTTCCGGGGGAGAATCCTTGATTCTGTTATACCTTTCAATGCTGCGAGGATGCTACACGAGGAGGGCCACCTGGTGGAATGCAACATATCCCAGCTCTGTTCCATCAAATGCTAGCATCCTGTGAGCTTTTAGCTCAGCATCCTTTTGGGGGCATATGATCAACCCTATTTGGAATATGCTGAGGTAAATAGTTGTTTTGGCCACAGGACAACTCGGGGTGTCCATGCTAATGTGTGCTGAAAATCTCCACGAGGGAGAGAGAGAACGAAGTGTTATCTAAACATTTCTCTCTTTTTTTAGCCACAAAATGCTTTGTCCATAAAACCCTTATGGTCTAAAACAATGCTGTCCAGTAGCACTTTCTGTGAAGACAGAAATGTTCCATATCTGTACTGTCCACACGTGGCTCTTGACCAGTTGACGTGTGGCTAGAGAGACTGAGGAACTGGACTATACATTGTATTAAACTTTAAGATGGGGAATTCCAACATTTCTAAACCCACAGGGTTGTTGTAATAATTAAATAAGGTATCCAAAAAGCATACATAGTTGGGACTCAGCTACTTTGTTTCTTGGGTAGCACAGAGCAAATAATCACGTTGTGTTGAATAAATGAATGCAGGTACAAGTGGAGTCAGTAAGGTGCAGAGGTCCCGTAAAGAAGATGGTTCTGACCCTTGGCAGGGAGGGGGCTTTTGTTTTCAGAGGCTGTAGGGATTCCAGGATGGAGGAGGGACTTACACTGCAGAGCAGTTCTGAGGAGCCATAGAGAGGAGCCTTATGGAGATGGCGAACCTCTTCCAGTGCAGCCCACCCAGACCCGCAGGGGAAGACTTGCACAGGTGAGCCACACGACACAGACGCCTGCATCTCGGGCTCCGGGCCCCAGTGGTAGCCAGTAGCCAGCACCTGTCTGACTGTGTCTGGTGCACAGCTGTCACCGGGAGCACACAGATGCGCAGATTTGCTGGAATGTGCTGGCTTAAATTAGCTAAATCTCATAAACACTAAATTTATGTCGCAAGTTGAGACTCAGAGAAAATGCATTTCTAAAACCTGCATTTGCAAAAACAAACAAAATTTATCGGGAATTGACCTTGGACCTTGTTCCATCAGAAAAATCTACGCTCTGAGGAAAGAAGCTCTTCAACCCATCAAGTACAAATGCATCTAATTTTATATTTTCCCTCTCTCTCTCTTTGTAGCTCCTTAACAATGAGGCTGAAAACGTGGGAATTGCGTTTGCAGATGCCAAAAGGCTTAGTGGTTGGCCAGTCTCCCTGTAACTGAGCTCCTCTCCGTTCCGCGCATGCACAGGGAGTTCTGGCAAAGGGTGTTCCTGGACTGCTCTCTCTCTTTCACCTACACACACGGACAAACAGCCAAGGACACTTAAGAATCCGCGAACCCTTTGGTCGTCGTTCCCACGATTGGAAAGAGCCCGCCCCTTCTTGGCCTATCATCTGCGGCCCGGGGGCAATGCAATCAGGTTGAAATCAACAAGATCTGACCATCTCGGGTGGAGCCAGCCTGGGGAAACTTACATTCTGCTTTGGCACAGATGAGGCAGGCGGTGGTGCAATTGAAGAAGTTCAGGATCCCAGCTACAGCCACGCTGATGTCAGTGCTGCTGGGGTGGAGGTTCAGGGTTGTGAATCTCTGGAACTGGAACTTGATAAACTCCTCCGGGGCCACTTTGAAATGAGGGACCTGGGCGGAGGAGCAAAAGTGGGCAGCAGGGAAGATCCGGAACCAGCGAGACAAAAAGAAAAGAGGGATGAGTGAAACAAAGCTGCAGAGGGTGGCTTCTTTTGTAAAAGACCTTTGCCTGGCAAGAGATGGAATTTGCAAGACTCGGGGCACCCACTCCACAGGAGGAAGGTGATGTGGCATCCATGACAACGCTTGAGACCCAGAATGGGAAACCCTTCAGCCGGGGACCTGGATAAATGTACTGTGGACCTTGCAGCTGGGGTCTGTGGCCCT
Organism: Neophocaena asiaeorientalis asiaeorientalis; assembly: GCF_003031525.2. Classification (NCBI taxonomy): domain Eukaryota; kingdom Metazoa; phylum Chordata; class Mammalia; order Artiodactyla; family Phocoenidae; genus Neophocaena; species Neophocaena asiaeorientalis. The sequence continues at coordinate 238,159 of NW_020175012.1, forward strand.
GAGAAGACAAAACAATAGGTCTTTATTCTCAGAAGAACAGACCACTGCTGGGCAGACAGACTGATGGCTCTTGAAGGCATAATCCTTATACTATTTGATGTGTGGTTAATGAATCAGAGCAGAGATGCCCTGGGGACTAAGGGAGGGGCCCCCTCAGCCCAGCCTAGCCAACAGATAAATAAACCAGCTCCCATCCTGGGTAAAGGCCTGGGATGGGTTCCTCCGTAGACTCACGTGAGGAGGGGGAAGCGCTGCAGGCTGGGAAACCATCTAGAGGGCCTCCGGATGGAGCCCGGTAAATAACTACCTGCTATGGCTTCATTAGGACAGTGTCAGCTTCCCTCTGCATCTATTCCTGACATTTCAGGGAGGCACTGCCCCTGCCTTCTGCCTCTCTTCTCCAGGAAAGAGATATTAACAGGCTGGAATGGCTGCTTTACCGGAAGCTTAGGCTACTGGGTAGGTAATAGGAAAGTTAAAACGTAATAAGCTGCCATCCACCTTGATTTTATTATGTCACCCTGGTACCCAGAGCCAGAAGAGCTAAAGGCTGCTTGTGCCTCTATCAGAGATGGGGCTGAAACCTCAACCCTCATCCTCACTTAGGGTGCCCAGTGTGAGGGCCAGATTACTGTGAGCATGGGTTTGGACTGATGTGAAAGTGAGTAAGATTGAGGGTGGACAGCAAGAAGAACTTCCTGATGGTGAGTTGGTTGGTTCCTAGCATGGGTTATTCAGACATGATTGCAGAAGTTTACCCTGCCTGGGCTGGCCCAGAGTCTGGGATGACATTGACACGGTCTCTGTAGGATTCTGCTACCTTATCCTTTTAAGCTTTGGGAAGAAGTCAGCCAGAGACCAGAGCTCCTCTGAGACTGGGATGAGGGGAGGTTAAAAATTTAGCAGAACCTCGGGAGAAAATTCCTGAATTCAACTAGGATTAGCCCTTGAACCACAGAGAGAGGGCAACCAATATTTTTTAGCAGAGACTGAAAAGCATAAAACTGGGGAGAGAGACTGGTGAGTAACGACATTAAAGAGCGACGTTGACCTGGGGTGTGTCCTAAGGGGTCTTTCTTCCCACGGCAACGCTTACAATCTGTCTAAAATGAATAACAAATGCACTTTGAAAGGAAAAAAGGTCACAGAAGGGTAAGATGGAGGCCAGGCTGGGCAGGGGCAGGGTGGCCAGGCTGGCTGGCTTACATATCTGAGCATCTCTGCCCAAGACCCTCCCCGTGTGGCCATCCAGCCTACTGGGTTCCAGCAGCAGCTAACTTACACCCCATAGAAAGTACCCTTAGAGAGTCCCTTGGATCCACAAATCCCAGAGATGAAGCAGGCAAAAGGCTCAGGAAAGCGAAGAGTCAGGAAAATGCGTTTTAGAGTCTACAGTCCTGGGTTTGCATCTCGGTTCTGCTGTGTGATTTGGGGCAAACTGCTTAACCTGGCTAAGCTTCATTAACATGGAGAAACAACAGGTGCTTCTTGAGCTTTGGGAGAACAAAACGAGACCCTGTGTGTGAAGGATGTGCTAGTTCAGTTCCTAACGTGGGGTAAGTGTTTAGGCAATGCCTTTTCTCATTCCCTTCCCCCTTTCTCCCCAAATCTTGAAGCTCCTGGAAAAGCTCTTAGGTCTGTATGTGCAAGGGGTGAGGGCCGAGGGGCCTCCCTAAGAAGGGGAGCTGGTGCGAAGTCTCCAGCACAGCCTGGCATCTTGAAGGCTGCTGGGAGGCAGCCAGCTGCTCTGATGGGCCCCGGAAGGGATGGCCAGGCCAATCCTGCTGAGTCTCTCTCTGGGACAGAGATGAATCCAAAACGGATCTGCAGGTGCAAATGCAACCCCGGAAGTCATCATGGAGGGGTGGGGGGATGGAGAGGTGAGCGGCACGGAGGGGAGGGCAGCAAGGCAGAAAGCAGCCAGCCACAGGGGCTGCAGACATCTTAGCAGCATTTAAAAGAATGAACTCCTCAGTGAGAACTCCATTTCTTTTCCTTGAAGCTGAAGGGAATCAGTGTGAGGCAGTTCAGCCTCATAAAATAGTAGAAGAAGTGCAAAATCTGAATGGAGAGGGAAGGTTGCTCTGGAAGGAACATGACCAGACAAAGGAGGGGTAACCATCTGGCCATTCCCTGGGCAGCACAGCCCGCCTGGCTGGTCAACGGCACAGGGTCCGGGGCGGCGGGATGGGAAGATGGGTGCAAATCAGGGTCTCCACCTCCGGCCTGAAATGCCAAGCAGGGTTAAGGGATGTGTTCGCTGAGATAAAATAGCTGCTGAACACCAAGAGGAGGCCATTCTGGAGTGGGCACTGGGGGGATGACTGTAGGGGACAGTGAGGAAAGTGTGCTGGGGAAGAGGGAGAGGGGGGAACAAAAAGGAGAGAGCAGAAAAGAGGAAATGGGCAGCCGAAGTCTTGGCAAGCTCACTTGGTGAAGATCAGAGCAACCGGGAAATAACAACCTGCCACAGATCTGAGCTGTTACGTGGAGCCTGGCAAGAAAGACTTAAATTAAGCATCAGGTCTAACTTGCAGGGGCCCAGACCTGGGAGATGCTGGAAGGGACTGCAGTGGGACAGAAGCTCTTTTTTTTTGGCCTGGGCTGGCTCGGGAGTCATCTTCCAGGACATGTGGGAGGAAGGATGGGGAGTTGTCAACACAGACCCTGCCCGTGGCCTGAAGCTCAAGGATTCCGCCTACAGGGCAGTGGTAAGTAAGACCCATTGCAGGACTGGAGCTAGGACCGCAGGGCACTCTACCGTGCTGATAACAATCCCGAGAGTACGTTCCTAAAACAGAGAAGACCAGTATTCTTCCCAAAGCTGCGGGGACCAAGCCCTCTGATCATAAGAGAAGTGGGAGCATCAAGGGAGTGGCTTCCAGAGGGCCTGGGCTAAGCAGGGGCCTGTCTCTTGCTCCACTGCCTCGGTGAGGGCAGCTCACTAAGGAGGTGCTCCATCCTACTGCAAGAGCTGGATCCTCCCAAAGCTAACACCTCTGGAAGGCTGAGCCTCTAGGCTCCCAGGACAGGTGCAAAATTTGCCCTTCCGTCTCCTGTCCCTCCGCCCTGCCCCTCCACAGCTCCTGGCCATCAAGCTCCATCTGTTCCCAAAAGACCTGGCTAGAAGGCCCTTGGGAGGCTATGGGGTCACCTTGCCACTGTCTCCCAGGATTGTATCTGAAAGGGGAAGGACTGATTGATTCCAAGAAGGACTAGGAAAGATTCCGGCAATACAATCTCTGAAGTTTCCAATTTGTTTCCTCTGGGGGAAAAGGAGGGATAGAGTTGCTGGAATAGGGAGCAGGCCCTCTTTATCTCCCAGGGAACGAGGGCTAGAGGGAATGGACCCAACAGTTTGGAGAAGTAAACCCTGGAATTGGTGAATGAAGAAGAAAGCGAAATAAAATCTCTTTTCTAGAGAGCTTACAAAACAGAGCTTTTCAAACTTTATTTCAGCACTAAAATGTAGCAAGGCCTGGCCCCAAAGGCATTCTTCCCCAGAATCCCAATATCTAAACAGAGACTCCGCAGCTGTTCCTGTGGAGCTCAGACTTCTGCCCTCTTGGCCTCCCCTGGACCACCACCCTCCCCAGCCTCTCCCTCTACCCGCCGCCTTCAAGGGAAACCCCCTTCCCCTGTCACAGGACCCCAAGACTCGGAGGGGCTCAGCTTGAAAATATTATGAAACTCTTCCTCTGAGTCCCCTCCATCCAAGCAACCTGAAAAAAGTAAGTGCCCAACAAAGGCCCAGTTCTTTTATTTGTATTGATGTTATTAGTGACACCAACCAGACCTTGATTCACTCTTGAGCCCTTAAGAATCCACGATATCTTTGGGCCTGGGGCACAGGCTGCCAGCCTGCAGAGAGCCCCCCAACCCTGCCCAGCACTCACCTCCTTCTCCCCACAGATGTTGCTGATGATGGAGCTGGAGGCCGGGCTGGAGGATGGTCCCAGGACAGCGACCACCCCCTTGGGAAGGATCTGACACACTGCAGCCAGCGGCAGGGGCAAAACGTGGGGAGCAGGAAAGGAAACAAGGCGCTCATCAGGTGGGGCGTGGGCTTCGGCCTCGAGTCCTCCGATCTTCCCCCCGCTGGCCCCTCACCTCCCGCCCACCCCCGTCCCCGTCCTGGTACCCCTCCTATTCTTCCAAACCCAGTGCCTCTCCTCCCCTGGACTACTGGGCTCCAGGACAGTTTTATTGGAGTTTATGGATGGTATTAAATGAGGAAATGACCCAGGTTATGACAACATACGGCCTCAGCCGACAGGGTGTATAAATTGTCTGGGCTGTCACCGAAGGATGGAGGCGCACAACGGAAACCTGCACGTCCCACCCCCTTTCTGCCTAGCCTGCAGGATGGGTGCTGGGAGCCTGGACATGGCTGCTGCAGGGGCTACGGGTCCAGCTCACAGGATGGCCAGCCAGCATGCAATCTGTTAGCCACCCCGCCAAAGAGAGTCTAGAGAGGAAAAATGGTAGACAAGCAGAGAGAAAAAGGATAGTGAGGATGAGGCAGGCAGAGAGAAGAAAGCAGCCCAGCTAAAGTCAAAGGGAACAGGAGAGAGAGAGGAGAAGGAAGAGAGAGAGTGAGTGGCCGAGAGGGCCCTCATCTTTCAATGCCACCCTCCTTTCACCTGGCCTGGAGCCTGGCGCTCCTGCTTCCCTGAGCCCATCACGTGCCTTCCTGACCAACCAGCATGCTCTGTGACCTTGTACCTCCCCCCTGGGGAAGGCGCCCTTCCCTCCTCTACCCCAGATGCTCACTCACCTGTCAAGAAGCACCTCAAATGCCACCTTCTCCTTACCCCTCCCGCAACTCCTTTAAGTAGAATCCATCCTCCCTGGGGCTCCGAGGCCCATGGATTTTCCCTCTGTTCTAAGACACTTGTAAATGTGTCTGTTTCAGTTTGTTGTTTAGATGTGTTTCTCCTCTCGCTAGATTTCAAACCTCTTAAAGGCCAGAGCTGAGACGTATTTATCTCTAAATCCCCACTTTGCATTTCCCTGGTGTCCAGCACAGTGTTTTCTAAGCGCCCAGTTCATGTTTGTCCAATGAGTGAGTGGATGGGTAGGACACGCAGTCAGAAGAGGAGAGAATTTAAGATTTTAAAATGCTACATCCTTTCGAATGATGGTTTTCTCCAGATATAGGCCCAGGAGTGGGACTGCTGGGTCGTATGGTAGTTCTAGTTTTAGATTTTTAAGGAACCTCCATACTGCTCTGCACAGTGGCTGTATCAATCTACATTCCCACCAACAGTATAGGAGGGTTCCGTTTTCTCCACACCCTCTACAGCATTTATTGTTTGTAGATTTTTTTTTTTTTGCGGTACGCGGGCCTCTCACTGTTGTGGACTCTCCCGCTGCGGAGCACAGGCTCCAGACACGCAGGCTCAGTGGCCATGGCTCACGGGCCCAGCCGCTCCACGGTATGGGGGATCTTCCTGGACCGGGGCACGAACCCATGTCCCCTGTGTTGGCAGGCGGACTCTCAACCACTGTGCCACCAGGGAAGCCCTGTTTGTAGATTTTTTGATAATGGCCGTTCTGACCGGTGTGAGGTGATACCTCATTGTAGTTTTGATTTTACAATAGCCAGGACATGGCAGCAACCTAAATGTCCGTCGACAGAAGAATGGATAAAGAAGATGTGGTACATAGATACAATGGAATATTACTCAGCCATAAAAAGGAACGAAATAATGCCATTTGCAGCAACATGGGTGGACCTAGAGATTGTCATACAGAGTGAAGTAAGCCAGAGAGAGAAAGACAAATATCGTATAATATCGCTTATAAGTGGAATCTAGAAAAATGCTACAGATGAACTTATTTGCAAAGCAGAAATATAGTCACAGAGGTAGAAAACAAACTTACGGTTACCAAGGAGGAAAGGAGGGGGTGGGATGAATTGGGAGATTGGGATTGACACATATACACTATTGATACTATGTATAAAATAGATAACTAATGCGGACCTACTGTATAGCACAGGGAACTCTGCTCAGTGCCCTGTGGTGACCTCAATTGGAAGGAAATCTAAAGAAGAGTGGATATATGTATACATATAGATGATTCACTTTGCTGCACAACAGAAACTAACACAACATTGTAAAGCGACTATACTCCAATAAAAATTACTTTAAAAAAATATTACAGACTGAGAAAGGAAGGGGGGAAGAAAAGGAGAAAACAGACAGACAGAGAACGTAGGACAATTCTCAGCACACACATGGTGATATCAGAACCACAGAGCTGCCCCTCGGATTATACTCTGTGGTTCCCAGTCTCGCTACGAGACGTCCTTCTCTGCAAACCTCAAAGCTCATCTCTGGACACATTTTCCTCCTACTCACATCAAGTGTCAGGTCAGTACAGTGAGGTTAAGGAATCAGTCCAAGCATCCTTACTGAGCCAGCTGCAAAGCCACATCTGCAACCTGGTGCTCTTTCTCCTAAAGCAGAGTCCTAACCACTGGCCCCTACAGCCAAGTTATGGCTCTGATGGGGCACAGGCGGTGGGGTAGAGCACCAGGGTTCAAATCCCGGTGCTGTAATTTATCACACAAATGACAGATCTGTAATTTATCACACAAACGATAGACCTGTGGGGTCTTCTTTCAGCCTGAGGCTCAGGCGGGGGTCCTTTAACATCGTGGATCTCAGCTGACTGACAGGTTGCCAGCAGTGGGTGCCTGAGGGGGACTCAGTAGTACCAAGTGTCAGAACCATCCCCAGCAACAGAGTAACTGTGGACAGGCTTTACCTTTGAAGAACACTCTTCAAAGTTCAAGCTACTTCCGTGGCTTGAACAGAAGTAGCTAGGGGCTGCTAGGGGCTCTAAAATCATTGGCCATCAAATTCCTATTCCTACAGCAGCCTCAGGGGTGGAGCTTAGTTCCTGATTTTACCTATAAGGCAACAGCATCCTAGGGATGTTAAGTGACTCCCCGTAAAGTCACACACCTAATAAAGGTCTGAGCCAGCGTTGGAATTCAAGTCTGCGGACCCCACCCAGTGTTCGTCCCACTACCTGTTCTGTCTGCCCTACTCCTTGCAGCCACTTCGCCCATCTCTTTTCAACCCCAGACCACACCCCATCTTGTTCTGCTGCACCTGCTTCCCCAAGGTCACCAATGTCTCTTAGCAGTTCTTATCTCTCTTTTTGTAGCATTTGATGCCGCCGATTGCATTGCTCTTTTGAATTTCATGACACTATCCGATCCTGATTCTCAGCCGCTTCTCTGATTGGTCTTTCTCACTTCCTTAGCCAACTCCTCTTCCTTCTCCTCTCCACTAAATTCAGATTTTGTCCATGCCTCACTCTCCCTGGGCAATCTCGACCTTGCCTGTGGACTCCACATCTCATCTCTGCCTGGGTGATCCTACACCCTGACACATGTCCTGGGTTACAAAACGCGTTCCACCTACCTGCTGGGCGTTGCCACAGGGACTTCCTTCTGGTGTCTCTTCCAGAGAGAGAGGCAGAAAGGCAGAAAGCACAGTCCTTAAGAGCACGAACTCTGATGCAAGTCTATCTGAGTGTGAGTCTTGACTGGGTCACTTACTAGCTGTGAGACCTTGAGCAAGTTACCCAAACTCTCTGAGACTGCTTTCTCATCTATAGAACTGGGATGCTAACAGCACCTCTCCCGCAGGGATGTCGTGAGAATTAAAGTGAGTTAATACATACAAGGCACTTAGAGTGGTAGTGACGTGCTACAGGACTCATTATTATTATTCCCAATACAGCATGTCTGTTATATACTTTTCATACATAATCTGATTTGATCTTCACACTGTCAGGAAGACTCATTATTATCCCCACTTTACAGGTGGTGAAACTGAGGCTTAGAAAATTTAAGTGCCTTGTTCAAGGTCACACAGGTCATATATGGTAGAGCTGGGCTTGAATTTGGAGATCCATCTGGCATCAAAGCCCAAGCTCTTAACCACTTCACTTTACCCCCCTGAGCTCCTGAATTTCAAACCATGGTCGCCCTTGACTCTTCCTTACCTCTCCTTACTGCATCTACTCACTCGCTATACCAATCAGGGGCCAGGTTCTGACCATTTGACCTGCTCACCCCCCACTATCCTTTCCTTCCCACTCCCACTGTCACAGATCCATCAGCCCCTTTTGCTACCTGCCTCCTAAGGGCTTTCTCCGTCTCCAGGATTCTTCATTTTCCAATCTGTTCTCCAAAGCAAGGCCAATTATAATCCTAAACGTAGGTCTGTGTGCTCCTGCAGGGCAGAAAGCTTGTCTTATTTATCTCTGTGTCCTCCATGCCTAGCACAGGGCTGGACTCAGAGTTAACGTGCTCAATAAATAGCTGTTGAACCACACTGAAGCCCACTCAGCTCTTTTCATAGAAAATTGGAAATAAGCTAAAGGTCCAATCATAAGGCAATAGTTATCTAAAGTGTGGGTCATATACCCAAGTGGAATATTACTTAGGCATTTAAAATGCTTATGAATAGTTTATAATAATCTTAAAAATATTTATGTAATAATATTAAGAGCAAGAAGCAGGATATAAAATTATATGTATATCTACGTGAAGGCTACAACTAAGCAAATACAGGAAATTGTTATGCACTGTGGAGTGACTGGAAGAAGAGGTTATAAAAGCCCACATTTATTAAGTGCTACTTATGGCCCATTCTAAGCACTTTATGTGAATTGACTTATTTAATTCTGGAAACAACCTGATGTGATAGATACTGTTACTGTCACCCTCATTTTACAGACAAGAAAACAGAAAAGTTAAAGGGCAGAGTCAGGGTTCAGACTCCCGACCCCTCACTCCAGGGTCAGCTCCCAACCACTGCACTCCCACTTCCCGCCAGCTCACCTGGAATACACCTGGAACCTATTCCCAAGTTGTTCTCTCTGACTAGACCAGGGGTCTTAACCTTCTGCCTGAGATCTGTGGGCAGAAGTCAGTGGTCTGTGAACATTCTGGGGGAAGAAAAATGGCATTATTTTCTCTTAACCCCTAACAGAAATTCAGCATTTCCTTCAATTTGGAATATAGGCAATAAACCACAGTATATTAACAGTTGCTGTGACTTTGTCATTGACAGACATCGTGAGTGTTTTCATATCACATTACGGTACTGCAGATGTCTTGAGATATCATTCATATTCATAATTACTTTGAAATTACACTAGTCGTAACATTTGGCTATTGAATGCATTAATAGATAGGATGTTTAAAAAAAGTTTTTAAATGAATAAAATTACATAGATAGGATGACCAGGGAAACCAATTACATGGAAATACAGTTAAAATACATTAATATATCACTATTAAAATATTTTAACTGCATTTCCATATAACTGGTTTCCCTGGTCATCCTATCTATGTAATTTTATTCATTTAAAAACTTTTTTCTGAGAAGGAGTCCATTAGCACCCACAGACTACCATGGTCTAGGCCCTCTCTTGCTCTTCCGCCTGGAAAACTCCTACTGATCCTCCAGTGCCCCACTCAGTTCTTGCCCATGGGTGAGAAGGTGCCATTCCCTCCCAATATTCACATCACACCGTGGCTCTGAGTCAACTTCATGCTCGGCAGGTCAGGATCCTTGTTCTCTGAATTCCTGGCCAGCTTCTGCCCCATGCTAGCTCATTATGCTGGGTCTCAGTAAGGAGAAGCTTATCCTAAAAAGAAATTCTTACAGAAGGTCACAATCCCTTATTCCCAATTCCAAAATCCAAAAGGCTCTGAAACTGAATGGTTTCATCAAACTCATTTGGTGGCAAAATCTGATCTAAATAGATAGATGTGAAGCTATTTAGAATATATGAATATCTGAATGTAAGCATGCATTTAATTTTGAGTGTGGGGTTCAGCCCCAAGCCCCATCTGAGATGCTACTTAATGTATGGTATAAGCACCACATGACCTTTCCAGTATCCGGCAAGTTCTGAAATCTAAACACATCTGGCCTCAAGGGTTCCTGGACTTGTGCCTGCTGTTGTGAGTGTCCATCTCCCATTTCCCACTGGATCGGAAACTCCTTGAAGGCAGGGGTCACATTTATTCAGTCCTGGCAAAAAGGAATTAGTCAATAGATGTTTGTTCAGCTGAACTGAAACGATTCAAAATGAGTGCAATGAAAGTGAATTATCATCTTCCCAGTAGCCATGGCCTGGGGATTTCCTGGGATCTGGGAATTGTTCTTTCATTCCCTATGAAGGGTGGAGGCATCGTTTCAGTAGAAATGAAAATCGGTTATAAAGGACCTCAGTTCTGAAACTTCCTGGACCCTGTTTCTGCAGGCCCCGGCTGTCTCGTGAGGATCTCTGAGCAGTTTGAGGGGTGGAGGAGAGGGAGGTGCACTCTGCTTCTGCCTCCCAGGGAGCAGGGAGAGGTGAGTGATGTTGCCACGGCAACCAAGTTTCCCAGAGGAGTTGGAAGGCAACTGACAGAGCAGCTGCAGGAATAAAGCACCATGATGGGATGTTGTAAGAAGGGGAAACTTCTTCCCCTGGAGATACCAGCTCCGGCCTGGATTTGAAGTCTCCTTAGACTCCTGGGCTGGACAGGAGGTGCTTATGGGAACGTCACCTTCTCTGAGTCTTCACAGGGAGGGGAAGGGTCTGGCTGTGCTGAAGGTGGTGCAGAGCAGTTGCTCACAGGCTCACTGGTGGCAGGCCCTCCAGGGAAGGGGCAGCTTCCGGGGTGGGGACGAGGAAACTCAGCGCCACAGCGTGGCGCTCCCGGAGCCCCTGTGGTAAACAATCGGGGCCACCGGTAGCTGATATCGATGTGGAGCAGAGGCCGGGAGAGCTCAGAGTCCTTCACATAAAGATAGTTCAGGGCGGGCTTCCCTGGTGGCGCAGTGGTTGAGAGTCCGCCTGCCGATGCAGGGGACGCGGGTTCGTGCCCCGGTCCGCGAAGATCCCACATATCAGCCGCGGAACGGCTGGAGCGGCTGGGCCCGTGAGCCATGGCCGCTGAGCCTGCGCGTCCGGAGCCTGTGCTCCGCAACGTGAGAGGCCCGCGTACCGCAATAAAAAAAAA
>NW_020175012.1:249286-250710 GCF_003031525.2 Neophocaena asiaeorientalis asiaeorientalis
AAGAAAAAAAGGAAAAACAAAAAACGAAAAAAAACGAAACAAGAGCGCCCAAAAAAAAAAAAAAAAAAAAAAAAAGACACTTCAGGGCGCCGAAGCCCGAGTGGAGTCAGAGCGCAGGTCTCTCTGTGTGCTTGGCCATGCTATCCGGAGTGAGGCAAACAACCGACCCCATCAGCACCAAGAACTAACCCCTCCTTGTGCCAGAGCCTCGGAAGCATGGTCCGCTCTCAGTTCTGTGAATGGACCAGGGGCTGAATGGACTGGCCGTGCTGGCCTCAAGAGCAGAGAGGGGTGCTGTGAGGGTGCAGTGCCAGGTCTGTACACTGTCACGCCCCACAATGGGGACCTCCCGGGTGAGCGTGCCCCAGCGTATCGGAGAACTCAAAACTGCCACTGGCTGTCACAGGGATGAAATGAACAGTGTGGGGAATATAGTCAATGATAATGTAATATCTTTGTATGGTGACAGATGGTAACTAGACTTATCGTGGTGATCACTTTGTAATACATAGAAATATCAAATCACTATGTTACACACCAGTAAGCAACAGCGCTGTAGGTCAGTTATTCTTCAAACACAAACAAACCAACTCATAGGAAAGATCAGATTCATGGTTACCAGAGGCAGAGGGTGCGGGGAGGGGGCATTGGATGAAGCAGTCAGAAGGTACAAACTTCCATTATAAAAGAGCTAGGGATGTAACGCACAGCGTGATGAGTATAATGAACACAGCTGTATGTTCTACATGAAAGTTGCCAAGAAAGTAAATCCTAAGAGTTCTCATCGCAAGGAAAACATTTGTTCTGTTTCTTTGATTTTGTATCTATAGGAGGTGATGGATGGTCACTAAGCTTACTGTGATAATTTCACGATATATGTAAGTCAAATATTATGCTGTACACCTTGAACTTACACAGTGCTGTATGCCGATTGCGTCTCTATAAAACTGGAAGGAAAACAAACCCACCATTGGCTCCTCTCACCAACGGCGTATCATTCAAAGCCCTCAGCCTGGTCCCAGACCACCATGGAAGCAGCAACACCGTACGGGGAGTTTACACATGCAGGCACCGGGCTGGCAGACACACCACCACCCTGAATCCCTACGATGATCCAGAGAGCGAGGAGTTACAATACTAGTTCTACTACCAAATCATACTAATAGGTGAGATTTATCAAGAGTTCACCTGACTCCTGGCACTGCTCTAAGTTTTCTAACCGCATCATCTCACTTAATCTTTCAGCAACCTCGTGAAGTGAGAACTCTTTTTGTTCCCATTTTACAGATGAGGAGTTTCAGGCACAGGAGATAAGCCCACAGTGCTGGCGATTAGGATCCTGACCGCTATTCTACACAGCTCTCCAGTCCTGGCCTTCACCACCGCACCCCCCCCCCCCCCCCCCGCCGGCCCCCCCCCTCTTT